>NC_091818.1:22067348-22370378 GCF_041296235.1 Equus asinus
TTTTTACTTAACAAGAATGTATATAGTCCTTGGTATATGTGCTCAAGCTCTCTTCTAAGTGTTTTAGAAAATATGAAATCATGTGATCCTCCTAAGAACCTTCTGAATCTAGTAGTGTTAGCGGCATTTTATAGGTGAGAAAGTTGAGGCACAGAGAAGTCAGGCAGCTGGCCAGCTGTCATACAGGTAGTAAGTAGCAGGGCAGGGGTCCAACTTCTGCTGTCTGGTTTCGGGGTCTGGGCTCCAACCACTGCACTACACTGCTCTATGCCTCATACCAGACCACCCTCATAGTTAATAACGACAAGCTGCAAGTAGAAATGAGAATATATAACATTTCCAGACCCCCTTTCTGGTCATTCACCAACAATTTCCTCCCCATAGACTGCATTCTAATCTTCAAAGTGAAGTTGCAGACCAAAGTTTTAGACTTCAGGAAGGTGGAGCCTTTGAGATCACAGAGGAGCAGTCTTGGTAGATGGGGCTGTGCAGAATAACTTAGCATCAAGAATATTGACTATATTTAGTGAAAAAGATTGAAAGTGAAGTTAAGACATTATAATTGGGTGCTCTCTGCTTATTTGAAAAGTTACTTTCGAGTTACAAATCCCACTTCCTACTCCTTTAGTCCTTCAGCCCAGAATGATGAGGTCAGAATAGCTGTGCATTTCAGAGGAACAAAGATACAGCTGGGAGTTAATAAGGAGCCACCAGCCTCAAGAACGTAAGATCTGCATAATAAGGAAAACCGTTAAGGCTATAGCTCCCTGACAGAGAAGGAGTCAAGTGACACTCTTACAGGTTTACCCACAGATGTGGGTACTCCTGGAACAATAAAGATGTTCTGTTGTTGTTAATGGAAATACAACCTCTCCTGACAGCTTTGAGATGTCAGCCTACCCCCATCCTAACCAGGGAGCTCTTCACTATGGTCCAGAATAGAGGGTGTGATTGCTAATTTTTGTTTTCTAGCAGGAGATAAATGGGAGAATGCATTGACAGAAAGACAGCTGAAGGTGGGGACCCTGTGGATCCAGGACATCTGGGCATCATTAGCCATAGCGAGAGGCCAGCCCACATGAGAGGTGGCAGGAAGGAAAAGAATCTTTGGCCAGATGGTGAAAGTCATAGCTGGAAGAAACACTGGCCTGATTTTTGGAAAAGATTTTTCTTCAGACTCCGAAATGATTTTGGAAGCCGCTCATTCTTTAAGGCCCTAGGATAAATAATTTAGCTAGTATATTACAAAAGGAAAAAAACAAAAAACAAAGCTAGATCCATCCGTGAAGGTGAGGTGGGTTGCATTTCATAATTCTCTCTATTCAGAAAGCTTGCAAAGCTCCCCCTTCTCGAGGCTCACAAAACCCAGGCTCCAACACCTCTTCCGTGAGGGCAGCCCTGATGTTCACCAAGCGTAAGCTGCAACTTCTGCCTGTCAGGCCGAAGTTTTAAAGTGGAACTTCCTGTTTGGTCAATGGGACTGGAAGAAGCAGTTTAGTCATCAGCAGATGTGTTACAGGTTCTTGGATGTGTTTTTTCCCTTGCTTTTTGGGAAAAACACTTAGAATGATTTATCTTCACTCATTCAAAAGCTCTAAGTACCCCAAAGAGAGGATAATGACAAAAATTTCCTCTCAAAGTGATGCAGCAACAGCTGTCCAGGAGTTATGGAACAGCAGTCCCTCCGGGCGATAGAAGAGTGACTGCAGGAATATCACATTTATCAAAATGTCACTCTAATTAACGTGTGAGGAGAGCTCAAGATCTTAGATGCCCTGTTTTGTGAGTTGGACAAATTTTTTGATATTAAGGATTAAATCATAAGGAGGAAAACAGTCTTTTTTGTATCTCTATCGTCTAAAATACTAGCAAAAAGTACAGAAAAGGGATTTAATAGGTTATCATCCCTCAGGCTTTCCGTGTAAACAATGCATTAGGGCTTGCCCTGGTCCTGGAACGTGGTTTTATCCACAGCAATCAGTCAGCCGTTAAAACCGGGACCTTCGGAGCCGGCTGACCTGGAGCTAAGTCTCAGCCCCCATTGCCTGAATCCTTTGCAAGTTTCTGGACCCTGTAAGTGACAGTGTCATTTGTAAATGAGGGCCATGGTGCTGTGTTACAGGGTGACTCTAAGTATTTACCCAGATAACGTTTGTGAAGATCCCGGCATGGTGTCTGGCATAAGAATAAGCATTCAGTCAGTGTTAGCAATTGTTATTGTAAAGATAACCCCTTCTTGTAACATTTGAGTCTCTTAATATTCAAGTTCAAACTGGATGAAGCTGGATTTTGAATTCTTTCAAGCTGTTTCTGTTTCACAGGCAAAAACCACTGCCGCATCAGGGAAGGCCAAATGGTAGATTATTATCTTATTTATTAACAAAGGGTAAGGCGAAAGTAGTTCAGTGGAAAAAGCAAGGTATGAAACATGCACAAGAATGACCCCTTTTAAAAAAATGTATAGCAACTTGCTTGGAAGGCCACATATCCACATGTTAACGTTAGTTATCCCTAAATGCCTTCTATTTTCTCTTTTACACTCTTTCCTAGATCTTTGGCAGTGAAGCTGTATTACTTTCTTGTTAGAGAAAAACAACAAAAGCTACTTTCAAAAGGAAAGAAATGTAGAGCCGCAGGGGAACCGGTCTGTAGGCCTGTGAGTGAGCCCGGCCTGGATCTAGTGCGTGGGGAAGTAGAGAGAGAGACCAGCCATGGGAGCAGGGCATTGCTTGTCCATTTGGTGGAAAGTGCTACAAATTTGGAGCAATCCATATTTCAGACTCTTCAGTGAGGTTTTATATCTGCCCTACTAACAAGAATCTTGTTCTTTATCTCACCTGTTCCAAGTATGTACATAACTCCAGAAACTGACCCACTGTCCTGGGGGCACTCAGGACCTCTGACATCAGAAGCACACTAAACCCTGTCTGTCCACACCTGCTGTCACCGGTAACAGCCCCAAAACTGAGTCTAAGGAATCGCAGTTGTCAAGAATCTGGAGCTCTCTCTCCATTTTAATTTAGGGAAACATATAATATATGAGTTTTAGATTGATTTAAAATAGTCATATTTTTAATCTTAATTTTATTTACATTTCAGGGTGTGAGTAGTATTTTGTGGAACATTTAAGAACATTCCTAATTTCAGGGCTTATTGACTAAATGCAAAAAAAATCTCAGAGCAAAAGATTTGACTCCATTTTTTGTCTCCTTTTATGACTATACGTATTACTTCAGGAATATATATCAGAATTAATGTCTCTAACTTGCCTTTATCAAAGTTGAATGGACACTTTGCCCAGAGTGCCTCATGCTTACACATCGTGACGTGCAAAACTGAATTTTCTATATAATTGTTTCTCTACTTAACTTTATAAGGAAACACATGTCCAAACTGAGGATAACCCCAGTTTAAGTTTTAACATGGCTTGGGTTTTACAGCATCCAAGATTTTTCTAACTACGCATCTCTTTTTTTCTTTCCTTTTCTTTTTTGGTCTTAAAACACGCTCTTTTGGCTGGGTGAGTAAGTTGTTCCTGCCAACCAGTTGCTTTTATGGTAATTGACAGCGTAGCTGATTTTTGGAACCTTAGAATCTAAAAAGGCATTTTAGCTTCGACTTTGGAGAGGCTGAGCCAAGCTACTTGAAGAGTAAGAGATGCAGCTGGGCCGAATGTAGGGCAGTCAGACCCCAAGTCTGTGCATGTTAATTAACAGCAGTGAATGTCTGCTCCAGCTCAGACTTCTGATTTCCCTCTCTTCAGCAGCATTCAGAGTCCTTCCTTCTCCCTTGGGATTGTTTCTTGAGATGCTGCGTGCCACTTCCAGAGGGCAGCCAGCGAGACCACCTGTCTGCAGTGGGCAGAAGTGGCCTTGAGCCTCCTGAGCACCGGGATGGGACAACAGACCCACCACTCCGTAAATACTGTCTCTTGGCTGAAAAAACACAAAATACTTGAACCAGATAAGAGCCGGCAGGTTTATACTTCAAAGGAAAAGAGCCTAAGAAAAAAACACCTTCATGTGGAGTACGAGTACTTCATATAATGAGTGGATTGTAAATTTTCTGAGTTCCTCTCAGATGATATCAGTTCTCTAAAATAGCTGGGGCATTTCCCTAGCATAACGTATAGAAGAAAAATCTCTCCAAACTTCCAGATCTTTCTAGTCCTTTGCTTTCCTACAAAAGCACCAATGTTTCACAGTAAGAGGGCCCCTGTTTGCTATCTTCCTTCTGCTAGTTCTTCTGGGAACTAGAACACAGGAGGTGGCTTTTGGACGTGTAATATCCTAGTGACACCGGGCAGCCCACCAATAACAGCAACAGGAAAAGCGTGCCCTTCTAACACCAGTTTATGTTTTGAACCAAAACCACTCTGGACATAGAGACACCCCCCTCAAAGTGGTAGTAGTCAGCTTTTTCTGGTTGGTTTGAAATCTTTGACACTGAGCTTTGTTACATGCTGTGTTTTTTAGCATTGACCATTGATGGAGAAGCAAATTGTTTCTTCTATTCATTACTTTTTTATGAATCTTTCCTTCTGTTGCTGGGAAAGGAAACTGAATCCACACCTAATGTCATTACATGGAACGTGCCCATCTCCCTTAGAAATAAAATATAGAATTCAGTCTTTTGAATACTGCCGAGTACATTGTTGAAATTCGTGAAACTAATTAAGACTACCTGGACGAGGATTGGAGTCTGTGTTTTTACATTTCAAAGGTATTTTCATAGGCACCAAACTGTAAAACACATACACCCAAGGAGTAAGCAGAATTTTATAATTTCACAGTTGGCTGTCGTAAACTTGTTTCTCCGTGGAATGAGTTCAAGGGGGCAGCCACAGGGAGTGTTAGCCGCGTCCAGCCGTCCATGGGGCTGCAGGACACACAAGTTCACTGTTCATCTTAAATAGAAGCTCTCCGTGGACCTTAACAGTGCATTACATGTTCTCCTCCCACATCCAGGCCCCATTCTTTTATGGCATTTCTGGGTTCTGTAACCCATCACGTACCTCCTACCACAGGCTTCCCTCTTGTCATCTGTGCAGTGGTGGCTCTCAGGTTGACGATTCAGGTAGGAATCAGACTGTGGTCCCCTTTGTATCTGTGAGAGCGCTCCGCTTGTGAGCCAGAGCATCAGTTACATGGGCTTTTCTAAATTCTAGTTTTTTATTTCCCTCAATGTTATTTAAGCTTCATGGAACTTATTCTGCTTTTGCCAAGTCTTTCCATTGAATAAATATCTCCATAACCTATTGCTTCACTTTGGCAACAGAGTTGTTGCAATTTGTGGGCAAAACTGAGCAAAAGCCTAACTCATTTTTTTTCTCTGTAAAATGTCCAATGTTGCTGGCTTTCCTCCTTCTAAACAAAGGCCTTGACTCGTTCTCTGTCCTGGTAGCACCTTGTCTCTGTCATTACTCAGTGAAGATTTATAGTTACAGTTGCTGACTTAACGAACACACACAGAGCCACTGATGCTAAATAAGCTAAGACATAAAGTGCTTCGAACAGTGCCTGGTACATAGGAAGTGATCTGTCGACTAGGATTGTCAGAGTTCTGTGAATTAAAAGTTGTCGTTCTTTTCCTCTATTTACATAAGTAATGTTATAATTCCAAAATTATCAAAAGCAGCAGAGATGTAGCTAACCATCCAGGCTGAGCTAGTAGGGGCCAGGACATCCAGAGGGTGACCATCCAGCAGCTCACAGATCCAGTTATCTCCCCGAAAGGGTCCCTAAAATGACAGGAGACCAAAGAAAGGAACCAACATTCGTTGTTCCCTTTTGGACCAGGCACACATTATCTCACTTGTTCTTCATAACAACCTCATCGTTTATTCACTAAGTGCTTTTGTTTTGTTTGCTTGCCTGTTTTTTTAAGCTCCCTGGGTCCTTAGGTGAAGGGTTGTGCAAAGAGCTCATAGTGACCCAGTATTGTCTCCCGGTCTACACTGTAACACCTGACTCAGGGTATGTTGACAGGGTTTCCTGATTCTTTTCCTTCACAGAGGGCATCGAAGTTTAGCTGCCTTCTCAACATGGCCATGTAATTATTTTCTCTTGACCTCATCTTCCCTGGGAGATTTTGCCCTGGTTGGACTATATTATGATCATGTCGATGTTCTTTTTCTCAAGTCTCTTCTAGTTCCCTGACTCTCTTAGAGTGCAGAGCTGGAAATTGTGCTGCGTGGCCTAACTAGCCTTGAGCAGTATAAAGAGAAAAACATTGCCTTCAGAAGTATTGGGATGGGGGAAGTAAAAGAAAAAGAAAGGACCGAAGGCAGGCAAAGACAGCTTTCTAAAGGCCATGTAACTACAATAGGGCCTTGAGCAAACGTTGTGTCTTTCGTGATTCCTCTGTGGGCGCAGTGCCTTGTTCTGTGCTACTTGGTAATGGTGGTGGTGGTTGTTGATGGTGGTGACTTAACCACTGTCTGGTTTGGAGTCTCATAGGCTGATGGGCAGTCCGAGCCCCCTTCCTGTCCCCCTTTCCTGCACCTTGCTGGTTGCCCCTCTTTACCCTCCATACAGCTTTCCCTTCACTATGTCTATTTTTATGTTTCTAGTACCATATTCTTTAGCTAGAGGAGCTACCTAGAGAGATTTCATCAAGATCAAGAACTCATTTCATCTCTGTTTATATGGAAGTGGTATTGGTGGCCATTAGTGTTCTGAGTGCCAAATCTAAAGCAAAGGTGAGAGTGCAGGAGCAAAAGGTCACACCCTAACTTTCATTTCCTGCAACAGCAGCATGAGGAGTTGGTTTGGAGCTTGAAGACTGGTGCCTGCTTGTTCTAATCTGCTAGGAAATCCTGAGTTGCTGTCAGCATTGGGTCTGTTACTCATTTGCTAACTAGCGAGAGGGAACAATTTGCCAGTCTTTTTTCTGAGATGACGGTTTGATTCCCATGAAATCACAGACTGTTGAGCCTGAGGCCCCCAGATGATCTTCTAGGAACTCTCTTGTTTCGTAGTCGAGGAAACTGCATCCCGGACGTTGGGGGGCATCGTAATCTGCCCAAAGGCGCACAGCAGGTGAGTGCCGGGCCAGACCAGAACCTGGCCCCAGCGAGAGTTAGCACTCTTTTCCCTAAACCATTTGCCTCCTCATGAAAAGACCCAATTTCTCAGAATAAATTCACCTCAGATTTTTGTATATTTACGAAGTCTACTTTCTATTCTTTATTACCTATTCTCATCTCACTCCCGCTTCTTTGCAAAGAGTTTTTTTTTTTTGCATCTTAATTTAAACTACTTGATCTTTGTGAAAAAGATAATTCTCAGCCGTATTTCCTGATAAACTTTTATTCTTGGTAATTCATGATGAACCTCTTGAGATTAAAAAAGAAAGGAACATAATTGAATTTTTGCTTTTCTTTACAGACACTCTGGAAAATGGATCCAATAAGGGTGACAGGTGAGGCATACTCTGTTTTTATTTGCCACTTGTGCTTTTCAGTGATGGTATTTTCTACGTACACTACAGTGAATTTGATCATTTTCTTTCTGTTGTGCTTAAATCCAGTGCAGCTAATAGAAGGGGACCGAACAAGGACGACACGTACTGGAAGGAGATCAATGCAGCGATGGCCTTGACAAATCTTGCACAGGGGAAAGACAAGCTGCAGGGGACCACCAGCTGCATCATCCAGAAGTCGTCACATATAGCAGAAGTAAAGACGGTCAAAGTGCCCCTGGTTCAGCAGTTTTAAGAGTTTGTTGCTTTTCTGATCTATGGCTGTTCTTCACATCAGTGTTTTTTCATAAACCCTCATCCTAAGAGCCAAAACAGGAGTGAAAATGACTCCCTTTCAAACCTCTTCTTATTTTTAATTATCCTAAATATATCACTTAGTTGCTTCTGTAAAAGACATATAAATTATAAAAAAAACCTCACTTTAATCCCAAATATTAACTTATTTTATGTTACTCAAACTATGCATAAAATGTCTGCATTGCCATTACAGTAAGTGCCTTGCTTCCCGAAAATAAGCTACAACGTGGGCATGGTAGAGCAGCTATGCCTCAAAATGACAACGCCATAATGCTTATTAGACTGTGTGTCTCATTCCAGATGGGCCGAACCATTCCAGGACTGAAACCCTGACTGCCGAAAGCCCTTGAAATGTATTCAATAATTCACATGTTAAAACTTGGAAATCTATTCAGCCCAAATGAAACGTTCCTTTAAAAGAAAAAAGTCTGCAGTATTTAAAATTGTTCAGTGTGCTTTTCAGAGTGACAGTGAGAATTTTATGCATGTCTCTTGCCTGCATATCTATGTTATAAACTTCCGAAATGAAAGGTACAGTGATCCCATAATTGTACATTTAAGAAGAATCGCAGTGAATCCATTGTGATTGGGAAAACTTTTCCAAGCACTGCTTGAAAACACCACAATGCCCTTCACAATTGATTTAGATTTTATTTTTCTCAAGTTTTGCTGAAGTTTTCAAACACTTTATTAGATAAGGAACTCAAAATTTTCCTGTGTAGAATTAAATCTATAGTTTAGTTTTAAAACATAATCTTGTTTGCATTAGAGTTCCGTGTTCTTTGTGCTGGAAACTGTTTTTCGTTTGGAATGGCTAAAAACCTTTTATTTGGTTCATTTCAAATTACAGTTGCTGATGGACAATTTTTATTGCATGAGAACAAGACAATGAAAGAAATGTATCTCTATGTGAATATACATATACACACATAAAATTGATTTTTAAATTTAAAACATATGGAAAACAAAACATTCAACAGTGTCTGAATTTTGCCAAGTAGGACATTAAAGTAAAAATTATGTGAAATCGTGCATTCAAAGAAAGAACATTTTGTTTCTAAATTAGACTCTCATTGAGTGAGAATAATCAATATCAAGAAAGAATATCTTTTTCAATCAAACAATAATATTCTAACCAGCTTGGGGAGACTTGAAACTCGAATAAACAGTGGAGATGCCAAATATAACAGAGTATGTGTGCTACAGAGAAGTAAAAAGGACTTGACTCTTTTATCGTGGGATGTTTTTTCTGGGTACGTAATCTATTTTGTAATTTTTTTTAACTGGAAAGCATTTTTGTGAGTGTGAGTGAGAGCCAGTAGGGCAGCCATGTGGTGACATTTTTCTTTATTTTGCAAAATGCTTTTAAAACCAAAGGCTGCTCTGGTTGCTCTATGGACAATATCAGTCTTGATATAAATTGTAGGACACTTTTTCATGTAACATAGTATTTGGGGGTTGGGTTTATTTAGTGTAATGAAGATAATTTGATATAAAAATATTTTGTATATATATATTTTTACTTTGTTTTCTAAATTGCTGTTTGCAGTAACAGTAAGTGCAAAGCAAGATATGTAAGTTATGACTGTATGATCAGATGAAGTATGAGTTCTTTTGGTTTATATCCATAAATAGTTACAGATCTATGATTAAAAACTTTGGAATCTTTATAAAACAGTTTTGCCAAAATGTGATCATGTCAGTGAAAACTAAGGACAAGTACTTCACTCTTTTTCATACTATTATAAGTTATTCTGATATTAAATATTTTAATAAAATTGTTTTTGTTTTGACATATTTCAGTTAGATGAATGGATGCTGGTTGTTTTTTATTTGAATTAGTCATAATTTATTTTTGCCATCTTTTTAAAAAGAATCAGCAAATTTGTTCTATGTTATAAACTATAGATGACAAGCCAATATAGGACAGCTAGTCACATGATTTTTTTTAAAATACCAAAGCTTGGAGTCTAGCCTATAAACACATCAAGAAGATTTTATAATTAGCACATCCTTGGCAAATCTCCCATTGCCATTACTTTTAATTTATTTTTTCTTTTGCTGCTTTAACATTTTCTGGAAATTAAAGTCCCCCCAATCCTTTAAAAGAATCTTGAACAATGCTGAGCCAGCAGCTGAGAATCTAACTCATAATTTATGTTGTAGAGAAATAGAATTACCTCTATTCTTTGTTTTGCCATATGTAATCATTTTAATAAAATTAATAACTGCAGGAGTTCTTGACAGATTTAAAATAAAAGTTAATTTCTAGAACTCAATGATCATATGAATTTTGTTTTCCTTTGAGAGTTGACCAGGTGGAGAAAGAAGCAGAACAGAAGCTTCCATTATATGCTGTAATTCTCCTTGGGTTGGGAAGGGATATGATATGGGAGCGCTGCATTTGTATTAGGGTTGAATTTCATCACCTTAGACCACCAACCTACCTTTTAAGAGCAGAGGAAAAGAGAAAATGATGCTAACTGTTAAAATACATAACTTTAAAATGAACGCTTTCACTAAACACCTTCTCTCAGTAGCTAATACAATAAGCATTATTACTGTGCGCTATGTACTAGGGAGAACTTTGGCTTTGAAGCTAAACAGATCTACGTTAGAATCCCAGCTCTGCCACTTACTGCTGTAAGATCCAGACTCAGTCACTCTCGGCTTCAGTTTCTTCATCTGCAAAGTGAGAGTAATGGGTTATACCTTGTAAAGTTTGCTACAAGGTTTCAAGATAATATACAATGTATAAAGTACCTACCACAGTACCTGGCATTTGATAGGTGCTCAATAAATGGAGGGTATTATCACATCATTATAATTTCTCTATATAGGGTTTATGTGCAAGAAAGTAGAAATATAAATGGAATATGAGATATGGGTAGTTTAACAAAGAGCCTTGGGAAAGGAAAGATGTCTGACATGAAAGATTGCAGTGAAAGCCAAAAGTTGCTATCAGAGTTAGAGAGACCTTCAAGGAAGATCATTTTGGTATCATTAGTTTGACTTCCTGGAGAAAAGCATAAACAGAACAAAGCTAGAGAAGAACAGATGGCCAATAGAAAACACAGCATGTGTGATGGCTTCCTTCGTTCAGATCAATGAGAATCGCTTTTCCTTCTATTTGTCCTGCTTGATCCTGTTCAGAAGGACTAAGAACTCTAGGTGCTGTCTGTACTCTCTGCCTGCTCCGAGCAGCAATGTTTAACAAACAGTGGCAACAGCCATGGTCTGCTTTTAAACTCGTCCAGTTCAGTGGCATAACATCATGCAAATAAACACAGAGAATACGAGCAAGTCGCCCAGACTCTTCTGTCTGGGACGGCTTAGGTCAGCCATGCCTTGGAAGGCGGTGTGGCGTGGTGGGAAGAACTTGGGCTGACACAACCTGCCTTTGCCCCTTCATTCCTTAGTGACTTTGGGGAATAAGTAGAAGCTGTCTGTACCCAGTGTTTGCATCTATAAAATCTGACCTATGAAATTTACCTTCTCCAAGGATCTGTTGTGAGGATTAAGTAAGACAGTAGATATGAAAGTGCTTTGCAGACTGCTTGGTACTGTACCAATGTTAAGGATTATTAATGCGTTCCAGATGACTCTGGAAAGCCTAATATCCCATAATTTTTGGCAATGTAAATTGTGGTTTTCATGAAGCATATAAGACCCCTAGATTTTGTCAAATACGTTATGATCTCCCATCTTTGGGTCTTCCTGAGCACAAAGAGCCTTTTGGTCCTGTACTTCTTTGTAACAATTATGATCAGAGTTAGGTGATTGATTGTCATACTGCAGAGATAGAATCCTGACTTCACCACTTCCTAGCTTCAAGATTCATCTCAGAGATGGACTACAAATTTGGTTTGGGAGGGTTGTGCATTAGCCATAATAAACTTTTTTTTTAAGGTGAGAAAAACAGATTTCTGAGTTTGGAAAAATAAGCTGATGTGTTCTTACGTCTTTACACAAATGACTCCATGGAAATTCATCCCATGTAAAGATTGTCTCAATAAGTCTTCTGAAACAAATTTCAGCCCAAAGCCAGTTTCTGGAAATTTGATTTACAGTGAATGTAATTCATTACTTTTAAACAAAATTTTAATTCATGTTTTAAAAAATTATAAATGTAACTTATGCTAGTTGTAGAAAAAAATAAGCAGTATAGATGATACAAGATAAAAAGCCCCATGCCCTATCTCTCCCACAGCCCAAAGATAACCCTGGTTAACAATGTCTGGTGTATGCTTCTGGAAACTCTGTATATACAACTTGTACTTTTTCATCTTGTGCTTCTTACTGTATTCATACAGCTCTGCAACATTTTTTTCCATTCCATCTTGTATGTATGTGTATCTGTGTGTGTAAATAATATATATATCTCCTATGTATATATGTATCATATGTGTATGTATGCGTACATACACAGCAGCATATGGAGATTTACTTATTTTAAATGAATGCATAGGATTTTATTTTCGATCTATTGTAATTTATCCAACAAATACCCCCTGACGGACTTTTGAGTTATTCCCAATTTTTAGTTATTATAAACAGTGCTATTCAAAGTGCTGTTTCACATTGAGGTAATGCGCTTACACCAGAATATAAATCAACATACCGCTTTCTTCATCAAGAGAGTCTTCCTATGAAAAAAATCTGTCACTTGAACTCATAGTGCTCTTAGAAATGTAGTTGATTCACCTTCTGGCCCCTTCTCTCCTTGCAAACTAATAACAAATAGTGGATTAGTATCTCCACGCAGATCATATTTGAGAAGCACTGTTATAAATACTGAGGCAGTGAACATTCTTGTGCATGTATGTGTTCAGACACTTATACTGTGGAATAGATACCTAGAAGTTGAATTAATGGGTCAAGTGATAGGTACATTAAATTTTTTGAAGGATGTTGCCAAATTAACATTTAAAAGTCCTACCAATTTACACTTCCAACAACAGGGTGTGAATATCCGTTTTTCCTCAAGTTGGTCAAAATATTGAGTGTTACTAAACTTTTTAATACTTGGCAATGTGGTAGGTGAACAATAATATCTCATCATTGTTTTAACTTGTACTTTTTTTTTGTGAGGAAGAGTGGCCCTGAGCTAACATCTGTGCCAATCCTCCTCTATTTTGTATGTGAGATGCCACCACAGCATGGGCCACCAAAGCGAAGCGTGTGAACTTAACCACTACACCACCAGGCCGGTGCTGCTAACTTGTACTTTTTTAAGATGAGTGATATTGTGCATAAGCTTACTGGCCATTGGTATTTTCAGTGGACTTCTTGTTCATGTCTCCCTTCCTTTCTCCGTTCTCTCCTTCCATCTGTCTTTCCTTCCTTCCTTCCTGTTTCTGTTGTCCATTTGTTACTGACTTGTATGAGCTCTTTGTATATTTAAAACTTCAGTACCTTGTCTATAATATAGGTTGCATATATTTCCCCAGTGCTTTATATATTTTTTATTTTACTTATAGCATTTTGAAATTCAGAAGCTGAAACATCATATGTGCATATCCATGGGTTGTATAGAAGGGTACTGCATGTATCCGGTCATCAGAAAAGCAGTACAGCTCTGGAACCACACCACTAAGGTTCAAATCCTCTCTCTTCTGCTTACCAGCTCTATAATCTTAGAAAGACGCTTAACCTATCTAGCCAGTTTCCTCATCTGTAAAATTTGGATCATAATAATACCTACTTCCTATTGTCTTGAGGACTAAATTAGTTATTATATACAACGCACTTACAACAATAGCATCTGGTACATAGTGCTGAGATTGTAAAAAAAGTCATCCAACTTTTCTGCTATTAGTTTTATGATTTATTTTTGTATGTTTAAATCTTATATCCATTGGCAATTTATTTTGGAATAAGAAAATGAGCTAGGCACCCTCCAAAATGAAATACGTATAAATCTAACAAAATATGTATAAGATCTATATGAGAGAAACCAAAAAACTCTGATGGATGAAGTCAAAGATCAGAGAAGAACCAAATAAATGGAGAGAGATTCCATGTTAATGGATGGAAAGTCTCAATATTGTCAAGATGTCAGTTCTTCCCAATTTGATCTATAGATTCAATGCAGTCCCAGTCAAAATCCTAGCAAATGCTTTTGTAGATACTGAAAAACTGATTCTAAAGCTTATGTGGACAGGCAAAGAGCCAGAATAGCCAACACAATATTAAAGAAAAAGAACAAAGTGGGAGGACTGACACTACCCAACTTTTAGACGTACTATAAAGCTACAGTAATCAAGGCAGTGTGGTACTGGCAAAAGAACAGACAAATTCAACAATGCAACAGAATAGAGAAGCCAGAAATAGACCCACACCAATATAGTCGACTTATCTTTGCTTTATCTTAGCTTTCGGCAAAGAAGCAAAGGTAATACAATGGAGAAAAGATAGTCTTTTCAACAAATTGTGCTGGAACAACCGGACATCCACACACACACAAAAATGAATTGAAACACAGACCTTAAACCTTCACAAAAATCCTTTCAAAATGGATCACAGACCTAAATGTAAAATGCAAAACTATAAAACTCCTAGAAGATAACATAGGAAAAAACTTAGATGACCTTGAGCATGGTGATGACTTTTTAGATCTATTACCAAAGGCACAATCTATGAAAGAAACAATTGATAAACTGTACTTCATTAAAATTAAAATCTTCTAAAAGATATTGCCAAGGGAATGAGAAAACAAGCCACAGAGTGGGAAAAACGAGATGCAAAAGACACATCTGATAAAAGAGTGTTATCCAAAGCATACAAAGAACTCTTAAAATTCAACAAGAGGGGCTGACCCCGTGGCCGAGTGGTTAAGTTTACGCACTCTGCTTCGGTGGCCCAGGGTTTTGCTGGTTCTGCTCCTGAGCGCGGACATGGCAACACTCATCAGGCCGTGCTGAGGCAGCCTCCCACATAGCACAACCAGAGGCACTGACAACTAGAATATACACCTATGTACTGGGGGGCTTTGGCAAAAAGAAGAAGGAAGAAAAAATTCAACAAGAAAACAACCTGATTTAAAAATGAGCCAAAGATCTTAACTAGACACCTCACCAAAGAAGATATACAGATGGCAAACGAGCATATGAAAAGATGTTCCACAGCATATGTCATCAGAGAAATGTGAATTAAAATAACAATGAGATACCACTACACACCTATTAGAATGGCCAAAATTCAGAACACTGACAACACCAAACACTGACAAGGATTTGGAGGAACAGGAACTCTCATTCATTGTTGGTGGGAATGCACAATGGTACAGCCACTTTGGAAGACAGTCTGGCAGTTTCTTACAAAACTAAACATACTCTTAACATAAAAAAGAATAATTGCGCTCCTTGGTATTTGCCCAAAGGAGTTGAAATTTTATGTCCACACAAAAACCTGCACGTGGATGTTTACAGCAGCTTTATTCGTAATTGCCCAAACTTGGAAGCAACCAAGATGTCCTTCAGTAGATATAAATAACCTGTGGTATGACCAGACAATGGAATATGATTCAGTACTAAAAAGAAATGAGCTATCAAGCCGTGAAAAGACATGGAGGAAACTTAAATGCATCTTATTAAGTGAAAGAAGCCAATCTGAAAAGGTTACATACTGTATGATTCCAACTGTGTGACATTCTGGAAAAGGCAAAACTATGGAGACAGTAAAAACATCACTGGTTGCCAGGGGTTGAAGGGTGGGTAGGAATGAGTAGGCACAGCTCAGAGGATTTTTAGGGAAGTGAATATAATCTGTATGATACCACAATAATGGATACGTGTCAGTATGTGTTTGTCCAAACCCATAGGATGTACAACACCAAGAGTGAACCATAATGTAAACTATGGACACTGGGTGATAATGATGTGTCAATGTAGGTTCATCACTTGTAACAAATGTAACACTCTGGTGGGGCATGCTGATAATAGGGGAGACTATGCATGTGTGGGGGTAAGGAGCATGTGGGAAATCTCTACGCTTTCCCCTCAATTTTCCTGTGAACCTTAAAACTGCTCTAAAAGGATAAAATCTTAATTAAAAAATAAAAAACAAGTAAACTAGTTATCTGGCTATCCCCCAAACACCACCCCTCCACTGCAAAAGAAAACCTAGCTGATTTCTCAAAAGTATTTATTAGATAATGCACTAACCTAATTATTTGCTTCTGAACTCTTTATTCAGTTTCTTACTATAATAGTGAAATAGGGTCCTCCATTGCTGCTCTTCTTTCTTAGAATTTTCCTGGCTTTTTCCTCATCTTAACTTTTAAAGATATTCATGATAAATTATCTTATCAGCTCCCCACTCCCCCAAAATTGTGTGGGTATTTGTGGATTGCATGACTATAAAGATCAATTTACACTTTGCAATACTGAATTTTATGGTCCAATTTTCTTCTTTCATTTGATCTTCAACCGAGTTTTATTTTCTTTCATGTGTCTTATTAACTTTATTCATTGGTGTTTATTTTTGTGTTGCATTGTGGGTGGAATTTTCCACTTTTATATAATCTTATCATTTGTTTGTAGGCAAACTATTGATTTTTAAATATTATTTTTGTTAGCCAGCCACCTTAACTAGGATTCTATTTTTTAAATTAATTTTCCAGGTGTTTCACCTGGATTTCCAGGTATACAATCATATTATTTCCAAATAATGAAAAATCTGCTGACTCCTTTCTGATGTTTATACTCTGTTTATTTCTCTCACCTTGCGGCATTGACTGACATTTCCAGAACAATTTTTAACGAAAGAAGTGGTAGCCCCTTGCATTTTTCCTCATATGAATTGGATCACTTCTAGTGTTTAAATACTGTATATAACAATGGATGTCAGCCTGACATAGTTATTCTTTTTCTTATTTTAAGACAATATTCTTTCATTCTTGATTTACTAAAAGCTTTTATTATAAATGAATGTTGAATTTTTTCTAAATATTTTTATTAAATTGTAACATAGAAAACTTCACAAATCATAGATACACAATTCAAAAAGCTTTTACAAAGGAAACATAATTGTATAATCAACACCCAGATGAAGATAAAGGACACTGTAAGAAGCTCCCCTAAAAGTAAGCATTTTCCCAACTTTGGCCTATCTTTGAAATTTAAATAAATGGAATCATAGAGTACACTCTTGTTTCTGTCTTCTTTTGCTCAGTATTGTGTCTATGAGATTCACCCATCTTGTTGCATATAATAGCAGTTCATTCTTTTTATTGCTATATACTATTGCATCATTATGTGAAGGCACCACAAATTATTAATACATCTGACTATTGATGGACATTTGGGTTGTTTTTTGGGGGGGCAATGACAAATCATACTACTATAAACATTCTTGTACATTTCTTTTGGTAAATTTATGTATGTATTTTTGCTAGGTAGGAGAGGACTTGTCGAGTTATGTTCAGTTTTAGTGGATATTATCAACAGTTTTCCGTAATAGTAACACCAGTTTACATCTCTACAAGCTGGATAAGAGAGATCCAGTTGCTCTACAAATTTGCCAGTTTTTAATGTTATAGCCATTATGGTAGAATTGCAGAGGCATCTCATTGTGGTTTGATTTTGTGTTTTTAATATTAAAATAAAATAATATTAAATATACTCATATTATTTAATATTTACATTTAATTGACATTTAATTTGTGATTTCAATGTGTATTGACTATTTGGATATTATAGAGTGCCTGTTCAAGTTTTTTTCCCATTTTTGTATTGGGTTGTCTGTTCTTTTCTTAATGATTTTAAAGTGCTGAGGCAGCATCCCACATAGCAGAGCCAGAAGGACCTACAACTAGAATATACAACTATGTACTGGGGGGTTTTGGGGAGAAGAAGATTGACAACAGATGTTAGCTCAGATGCCAGTCTTTAAAAAAAAAAAAAAGGCACCCAGAGGCATCCTTTCTGCTCACCAGGCTGCATAACTGCAAAAAGGAGAAAGAATCCAGCCAATCATCCCTCAGGACTTTGAGGGTCAGGACATCACCCCGTCAAGTGCTGTCTTCTTCTCAGAGATCTCTGTATGTTCATAAGCCAGACTTTCTCTAAGAACTGGAGCTTGATTCCCACCTTGGGGTTCTCCTCTACAGCTCTCCAGCTTCTAGTCTGGACAGAGGGAAACAATCTCCTTCCCTCCCATTCTTCCCTGCTCCCCTCCTCCTTTCTTTTCTCTCTCTCTCCCCTTTGCCCTCCTCCCTTTCTTTCTTTCCTCAAAGGGCCAATTCCTTGCTCAACTCCACAGGCTCTGCCTGACAACTCAAGAGCAGCTTCCCTGCGGAGCTGAACTGGAGCTGGCAGTGAGTGGCAGGGCAGCTGAGATGAGCATGTGGACAGCCATTTTCCCAATCTCTGTGTCTTGAGCTACACACTTTAAGTACTATCTGTTGAATCCTCAAAATGAAAGATGAAGTAACTAGAACTCTTATACTCTCATTCTCACACACCATTTAAACAATTTTCTTGTTAATTTTACATTGTCAGTATTTACACTACTTATTTTATTCTCTGAAACCATAACTGCCACAGTTACTGAAATGGGTTTAATGCTTACTATGAGTCCTTTCATATACTACTTCTCCTTCCTGAGTTCTATATTTTGACATCTTTTGGTTGGATGGATCTTGTCATTCCTTGTTTTTGTTTTTAAAGATGAGCTCATGAATACTGTATTCCCTCATGTTGAAGCTCTCTTCTGCTTCCCTATACGTTCATGGTAACTATATAGGTATACAAGTCCGGAGTCTTACTTTCGCCCTCAAAACTCTTGTTATTGCTCCACCACTAATTGATTAATTGAATATTATTGTGGGAAACTGATGCCAGTCTTATATTCCCCCCGATACATTACTTTCTATTTTTCTTTTTGTCTGAATGCCCATACAATTCTTTGTTTATACTTAAAGTTCAAAAACTTGACCAGAATATGTCTCAAGCATTCTGAAGCATTCTATGTCTTCTGGATCTGCAGACTGAAATCTAATTGATTTCAGGAAAAAAGTTCTTATACCTAAATTATTTCTTAAGTTCCCTTTTTCTGTACTCTCCTTCAAAATTGCCAATTTGCCTTATTCATTTATTCAACTATACGTACCTATACTATGCCAGGCACTTTGCCAGGTGTTGGGTATGAGTAATGTATGCTAACAGAGTACGGAGAATTCTAGTTCATTCTCCTGTGTCAGTCCTTCATTCTTGAGCAGTATCAGGTCTTCCTTTTGCAGTTTTCACATCTCTGTGTTTTGTTTTGTTTTTTAAATTATCTTCTATTTCTTTCCTGCCCTCAGGAGGCTCGCTTTTCATATCCTCATTATTCTCTTCTCTGTGACAATTTTATCACCTATATCCTCTTTGACCTTGCTTTTCAAAATGTATTTCCTCTTTAGCTTCTTTGTGTATATAGAGGAATAGTTGTCATAAATGTGTTTCTTTTCTTGGAAAATTTCTTTTCATGAAGGTTCTTCATTTGCTTTTTGCTCGTTATGTTTGCTTTTCTCCTTTTTGAGAATAACATTCAGGGCCCACTTTTGTCCTTTATTCTTACTACTCCTCTTTGCTGAAGAATGGTTGTGGGGGCGGGGAGGCCACTGTGTCCCAGGCAGTTCCAGCCCAGGTATGTACACCACGCTCGTATTTCTCACCAAATCTGCTCTGTGTCTGTGTGAGGGCACAACTGCCCTCTCCAGGATGGGCAGGTCCCCCAGGCAGGAACTGAAGAGGCTCATGTCTTTCTAAGTAAGGGATTATTAGTTGACTACTTGAGGATTTTGTTTCACTTACTTCTAGGCCAATCTATACCCTCAGAGAGGTATGCATCAACTCTTATATTATCCGTCAATTTGGCCAAAATGTCATTGCACACAACAAATATTCTTCATATTCTGTGGTTGGGTCCAAGCCAACTCTCATCAAAGATGGACCTTTGCTCTCTGGTTTTCTTCTTGTTGACGCTTGTGGAAGGCTCTAGCAAAGGGAGCGGAGTAAGCATAACTTTGCTCTACCATCTTCTACCAGAAGTCTCAGGGGAAATTACATTCTTATTTTTCTTTATTGTGGTCTTAAAAATTGCTGTTCTGATATTTCATTTTTTACTTTCTTTTTTGTACCTTTGCTAGCAACTCTTTCTTTCTCTCTCTCTCTTTTGTCTGACAAATGATCTTGCCTAGACATGGTTTCCTCCTTTAAACAGCCTCCGTCTTGCCTTTCCTAGTGTGTCACAAGACGCCCTGAGGTCAATAATGAATGGAGTGGCTATGAAGAAGTGATAACCTCTATTTCCTGTTCACTTTCTCACAGGCGGTTAAGCTTAAATGTGTGCTATTAAATCTCTTCAACCAACAAGCCCAACCATTTATCACTATAGTCTTAACTACCTCCGCTTTTTGGATATCTTAACTCCCCAAAGGACTGTCAATTTAACCATAACTACCTAACAACTGCCAAGCTTCACTTTATGAGCTGCCATTGAGAGTTTAGCTATTTGAGGCTGATTTTTTAAAATTTTTATTGGCACTTCACAGCATTTGCTTGATTTACAGTGCTGTAAATAACCACAAATTAGTAACATTTCTTTTCCTTTAAGGTGTAGGCAAAGATTAAAATGGATACTGGATCATCTTTCTCCATATATTTAACTCCGTGCCTCGTCATTCTTCCAAGTTGGTCCAACCTGAAAAGGTCGAATGTGGTCAGTTCTTGGTGGTGGAGAGACCTCTGTGGAAAGAAAGAGTGGATTCGTTGAGGCAGCAACTCTTTTCTTCCCCGGCCTGAGCTGCTAGGGGCTGCTTCTCCACCAGCCCTGGTGTCTTAAGACAAAGACTTCGATGACGAGCAGGGTTTCATGCATCTTATCTAGTACTCTGCGTTTTTGCAAAGGTATCCAAAGTGGGAGAAATCCAGTGGTTAAAAAAGAGACATCAAATACTATTCAGCCATAAAAAAGTATGAAATTCTAACACATACTACAACATGGTTGAACCCTGAAGACATCATGCTAAGTGACATATGCCAGACGCTAAAGGACAAATGTTGTACGATTCCACTCAAGTGAGGTACTGAGAATAGGTGAATTCATGGAGACAGAGAGTAGATTAAAGTGGGTTTAAACAGTTACCAGGGCCTGGCAGGAGGGACAATGGGGAAATATTGCTTCATGGTTACAGAGTTTCTTTTTGGGGTAATGAAGTTTTGGAACTAGATAGTGATGATGGTCAGACAACATTGTGAATGTAATTAATGCCACTTAATTGTACACTTAAAAATAGTTTACATGGTTTTTAAAAAATTATATATTATTTTAAAAAGAGAGAGAGATGTTGGGAAGTCACCTCAGGACTTCACTTCCTCCATACTTACCTCCTCAGAGGGAACCCTGAGTCCTCAGGTCCTTAGGATCCTGCCCCGGATCCCTTCTCCTCACTCAGAATTCCGAGGCCCTTTGCCTGTGTCTCGGGGCCTCTCTCTCCATCACCCTCCATTCCTGGTCCTCCCCATGGGGGGGCCACCTTTGACTCCTCCCTCCCGTCCTCCCCGTCTCTGAGCAGTCCGACCGCAAGTCCCTCTCACTCACTAACGAGGCTGAGTGACACTCCCTTGGACAGTGCTCCCTGCCCTGGGAAGGTGGGTGCGACCTTCCAGCCAATACGTGCGAAGATTAACGAAACACACTCACCGATTCTGCGCTGGCGTGAAGGCTCTCACCCCGCATCTCCTCCGGAGAGACTGACGGGCACGCGGCCAAGCAGGCGGCTTCCTGAGCGGCCGTGGCCCTGAAGAGCCACAGCCTGGGCCCCGCCGTCCGCTCAGGAACCAGTGCTCCACATCACCAGGTGGGCTGGTGACCAGTTTGACCTCTGCCCCAGCTCTCAATCCCTCAAACCAGATGGGCAGGTTTGCTGCGATTTCCCCTCCAGAAGCAGGAGGCAGGGGCGGCGCGTGGGAGGGGCAGGGCCGGAGCAGCCGCAGGGCAGAACCCAGCAAAGATGGAGCGGGGGCCCCCAAACAGCGGTTAAAGGAAACATCGCTCCTCTTTCTAGAACGCTATAGAAGCAGGCGCAGATACTGCTGGAAAGCAAATGCCAGGCCAGGGGCTAGTTCTGCCAGAGTAGAGAAGACAGTAAGCCGTATTGTGTAGTTACAGGAAAGCCACCCATTTGTGTACAAAATGAAATGACAAGGACAGAGGTGGGCAGAATCAGAGGCCTGGGCAGAGGCCCCCGGCAAAACCAGAATTTGGGGCAAATCCTCATTAATTCAGGAAATTGGTCTTGAAGTGAATTGATGTTTAGTGAATTTGCTTTTAGATAATTGGACTGTCTGGCCCAGTGACTCCCAGTTAGAACCCACGCTGATTCATATAAAATTTGTTTTCAGATTTCTCAGAAAATAGTATTTGTTACATAGACACAGCAGGAGAGAGCCAACATGCCAATATATGTATTCAATATTAAAGTTATTTTACCTAGTCTTGACGTATAATTCCAGGTTCCAGGGAACACAGGAAGTAACGTCTAATTGGATTTATCTGCTTAAATTTGTTAAGAATCATCAGAGGAACTTTCGCATGAGCAGGTGAGGGTGGTGAGAAACAGTGTGGCAGAGCTTCTGAGGCAGTGAGGACCGGTGCAGCCACAAAAGTGCAGGAGCATGAAGGGGGTATTAGCCTAAGAAAAACATTATTCGGAAGGAAATCCACTACTGAAAACTCTACCATCGTATATCATGCACCCCAAAGCCAAATACACTGGAAGATTTTTGTTTATCCACTGTCTGGAATTTTCCATAGTTTTGCCATTGGCCAATGGAGAAGCAGCCTTGGCTTCGAGCTGGCTCATTAAGGCCTTTCAGAAAGCAGCCGGTGGACTTAGCATCTCATCTAGGAGGGAAGGCTCCTGATCACCTTAAACCAGAGCGGAGCGGGCTGCTTCCTGCACCGCACTCCGAGTTCAAAGAGTCGCTCCCGGAAAGTCTCTGGAATTACATTTCGCTCTCATCTCTGCCATTGTGGTCCCCAGAAATATCCTACAGGAGCACACAAGTTCTCTAAATGGGCCACACAGGTTTGTTTTACTTTCTTGCTCCTCTTTAGTTTTTTGACCCTCGTCCCTTCTTCTCCTTCTTTCCCTTTTTTATTGTTTTTCTCTCTCCTTTTTCCTCTTTATGTAGCTACTTGGTAATTTGTCTCTGAAGTCAGCATCTGGTAATAAAAACAAACATAAAACACACACACACACAGAACACCCGACAGCCTGGATGTGAAAATGTCTTTCTGGAAACGCCTCTTGACCATATTTGGGCATCTTGTAGAATGAAATTGACAGGACTGGGTTGTGTTTTAATGTGGTTTTACTGTTGAATCTCCAAGGGTTGGACGGTGTCCTTGTTGGTAGGTGGAGTCTCCCTGGAAAGATGGAGTGATTCCTGGGCCAGTTTCTTTGGGAAAGAATCTTGAGCTTCGAAAAGGAAATTGGAACCAAGACCATGGACTTAGATGGGTGTGAAAGAGGGTTCAGCTTTTCTTGATCTGAACATCACAGGGTCTATAATGTCTGGGAGACCACTCCAGAATGGTGGTTGTTAAATATGGCATTTTCGAACTGACACCTAGAAAAGGAAGCCTCAAAACGAGGCTGGATTTGATACCTGAGTCTCAGATGCAGCTACAACCTTTGGGCCACAAGCTCTACCTTGCAAGGTGGACTGCCTCTATTTTCAGTATTTTCTTCATTTACTTCCATTTGGTTATCCTCATTCATGATTAAAGAATTTTTCTCTGGGAGTCAAGGAAAGAACCTCTTTGCTAGTATTTAGGTCTGAGTGTCTTAAGGATGAATGAGTCTCTGAGGCCAGCATGACCCTACAGAGGAGGGTCTGTGATAGGGACAGACTTGGGGTTTCTCTCAAAAAAGAGAGTCCCCTTCTAACACTAACTTCAGAGTGTTTTGGCCTTAATTCATAATGGAAGTTGGTATTTCTTTTGGCTTTTCTTGCCTGATTCACTTCATGATCTCCTTCTTCCTTCCAAAAACATTTGCAGCCAGTTACTAATGTTTTGCTCAATAGAATTAAGTCAGTTAAAAGAAATCGTGTCCCTTTCTAGTAGCCAGCAGCCACCCCTCCTCCCCAGAATCTGCAGTTAGGGTATGCTGCCACCAGATGGTGCAGTACTTCAACTTTTTGTTCAAACCAGTAGTTTTAAAACCCTGGTCCCGACCTGCTGTGTCAAAATGAACTGAGATCATTTTTAAAAATACAAATTCTCATGCCTTGTCCCAAACCTATTTAGTAAAATAAAATCCGCGAGAATAGGATTCATGAATTTTTGTTTAACAATTCTCAGGTAAATCTGATCCACAACTGGTTTTTAGAATTTCTGATACAAACCATGACATGCATTTATATTTTGCTTAAAATTCAACTTTTTAAAAATTTAACTTAAGGTCCCTCTGCTTTATAGTAAATTTTCCATCTTGAATTTTCCAAAATATAGAACTGTTTATAAAGTTTACAAAGATGGCCTCCAAAACTATCTTCTTCTCTCAGAATATTTTTTCCTCCTTCTCTCTTCATTTTAGGAAATTTTCTTAAGCTTGTGTTCCATATTACTAACTTGGAATGCCGAGATAGCAATTCAGATCTTTTATTTCATCTTGAATTTTATAGCCTTGCTTCCTTATCCTATTTAGCTTTTTAAGAAAATCTTAGCTTGATGACTGATTTCGGTCCTATTTCATAGAATCCACATTTTCTTAGATTTTACTGAGTCCATCGCAGAGGCTACCTAAAATTGACTTCCTTTTTCTGCAATAAATCTTTCATAAAATTATGTTCCCTCTGCCTTTTGCGTACTCCGTTTTTATTCTTGTATTAGAGACTTTCTTCCTAGGCCCATATGAGTCAGAATTCAATCAGGAAAATATAAACACTCTGGATCTTGTCCACAGGGACGTTATATACAGAGAACTGGCCACAGAGGTGCTGGAGGAGATGAGAGGTCAAGCAGGGATGCTGAGGCAGCCACTCGAGACTGGAGAGATGAGAGCAGCGGTGTTAGCGGAGTCTGGAAACCAGGCTACTGGCTGAAGCCAGGACCTCAACAGCCTGCCTGGGGGCGCTCGGACCATGAAGGGAGACGGTGTCCTGTCCCGTGGGAGCTAGAGTCACAGGGAAGGCATGGCCACGGCTGGAGGGGCCTTCTGGAGAACAAAGAGAATATCCTGGCTTCTCCTTTCCTCCCACCCTCCAGTTTCTTATTGGTGCCTTTCTGGCACAATGGCACAAGACAGCCTTTGATATACAGCAGTATCATAGGGCATGGATCTGAGACCAGGGAGAAAAAACAACCTCCACATTGTTGGCTGCTTGTGCTTCCTTTCTACCCTTTTTTGAACAATGAGGGTTCTATATAGGCCTAGTGTTTGTGCCAGAAGGATTCCTCTTGGAAGGCATCTTACATCCCAAGCTGGCGCGATCCACTAACCAGGGGAACGAGGAAAGGCTGTGGGGCTCTCCTGGCAGCAGAACTCCTCTCTGCTTCTGGCAAAGCTGCTCCGCCAGGCTCCAGCCCCCCAGTGTCTGAGCCTCCGCGTGGGTCTGCAGCCTCTTCATCACAGCCTGCGGGAGCAGCCTCACCTCACAGCCGCAGCTGGCCCCCTCACGGCGTGGCCACCTCAGCAGCCTCCTCGCCCAGCCACTCTCTTTTTCCTTGGCCTTATGCCTGATGCTGCTGCCTGAGAAAATTTATAATGCCTACCACCGACCACCCCCTGGCAGGGCTCCCAGAGGCACACGTTCTCCCTTCACCCAGCTCCAAAAAGATACTATGTTAACACTTCTGCAGAGACCTCCTGGTCCAACGCGGCTGCCCCACCTCCCACCCCCTTGCTATGGCTGTCTTTGTCTGGAGCTGTGGGCCACACCTCCCTTATGCTGGTCAAATGTCCTCCAAGAGGGGTGGCCCTTCTCTGTCTGGTCCTCTCTCCTTGCCATTGGACTCAGATGATATTCATGGAGTTTGAGATCCCCTCAATTTACTTCCTGCAAGGCTACCACAGCCAGGACTCTGTGAGGCTCTAAGGACACAAACTGAACAGAAGACAGTCCCTGCCCCACTAGGAAGCCAGGCAAATAAAGAGGACAGAGGAAGAGCTAGCTAGGGACGGCAGAGCTTGCAGAGCGTGCAGGTAGGCGAGACACAGCACCTAGCTTGGGCTGGTGGTTGGGGAAGGCTTCTTGTGGGGGGACATGTGAAGGAGTCCTGTGGAAAATATGGGAAGCAGGTTAGTCTACTGTTAGACAAGGGAGGCACAGGGAAGGAGGGCCTCTGAGCTAGAAGGAAGAGCATGACCAGAGGCTTAAAAATGAAAGAAAGCCAGGTGCACCCACAGGCCAGCAGGGCGGGGGCAGGGGCAGACGGTAGAGAGTTGAGGAGCAGGCTTGGGGGATGTTCTGAGAGTTGTGGCACCAGATCTTGGAGGGCCTTACATGCCAACGTGTTCAGACTTTGTGTTGAGGGAAATGGGCATCCAGTAGACACGTGTGTGAGCATCACGTGTGTTTTAGCAAGAAATCCTCCTGGCTACAATAAGTAGAATGGTTTAGGGGGAAGCCAGTCCAGAGACTGGGAGACCAGTTAGAAGGTCAAGACTAGAGCTAAAGGCATCCCATACTAGGGGTGGCAGAGGGGATGCGGAGAAATGGATGGTTCAGGATGGTTGATTGGGGGTGGGGTGTCAGGTAGGAAGAAACTAGAATGATATTGAGATCTTTCTGGCTTGAGTGACTGGAAGAAAGCATAGAAGTAGCCAAACATTGAATGAGAACCAGGTCAGCGGTATTGGGAGGAAAGATCTGATTTCTTTTTTTTTTTTTAACCTGATGAGTTTGAGACACTTGTGGAAAGTCTGCTTCAACTATAGGGCTCTAGAGAGCAGGTGCTACCTGCAGATGGGAAGAACGCTTGTTGATCTAGATAATATTGATGTTCCAACCAACAGCATTACATTACTACATAAACTCCACGATGCATGACACAAGTGGCAAAGAATACTGAAAATGCTCTGTCTGGAAATGATTCCAGATGTTGTTTCCAAGATCATGACAGGAACATAGGTTAGTCTTGAAGATGACAATTTTTATTAGAGTATGTCCTGTAGTGACACCTGTTGAAAGTTTTACAGGTCAGCAGATCCCCCCAGAGGCAGGAGACAGATCTAAAACGCACTGGGAAGCATCAGCCTGCGTGCACAGAAGTCCTTCGTGGAACTGGCTGCTTTCTCAGGAAGCTCTGCCTCACAATTACCCAGCAGGACAAACAAGACTGTCTCTGAGCAAACCTGGCCAAGTCAGGAACTGTGAAATTTGGTCTCTATCAAAAAAGTCCCCAGAGAGCCTGAAACTCATTTTGAGCTGTTTCATAGAGAACCCATTCGAAGAACATGACTGGCCTCCTACAGCACCTTTAAAATAACAACTTTCCATTAAGCTGTGAACACTAAGGAAAACATTTCTCACAAATATTTTTTAACCAACTTCCAACAGAGCGTTGCCTTATACGGCCGCCCTGGCTGGAACACTGCGCCCGTTCTCTGAGGAGCTCTGGGCCTTCTGCAGACAGGAGCATGCTCCCAGGGCACGCCTCTTTGCAGCTTTTCTAGGAGGAAAATGGGGTGAGAATTCTCCACACCATTTGAAATGTGAAATATTCTTTGGCTCTGCTTCATAAAAACACATAGTAGAATGAAAGTAATGGTAAGGTGAATATGGATTTACTATTGAAATTCCATTCTTTCTTAAAAAAAAAAAATAGTTATGAGGACTTATGAGATACTAGGCACTGTGAGAAATGCTGGAGATATGAAGCTAAATTATAAGGTCTCTCTGTTCTCACCAAGCTCACATTCTAACCTGGAGAGAAGGAGAGTACACAAGAAAACACACAAAGGAACAAAATGATTTCAGCTTGTGCTGAGCGGCATGAAGCACCACAAACAGTGGGGCATGGAAGAATGTGAGGAGTTGGGGCCGACTGTGCAATCAGAAGAGTTAGGAATGGTTAGTTCAAACATTTCACTTAGGAGAATAATATTTCATGATGTGAAAATTACATAAAGATCAAATTTTAGCATCCACAAATAAAGTTTTATTGGAACACAGCCATGTTTATGCATCGTCCATTGCTAATTTGTGCTGTAACAGCAAAGTTGAATCATTGCAACAGAGGCAACATGGCCCGCAAAAGCCGAAATATTTACTATGTGGTTCTTTACAGAAATAGTTTTTCGATCTGGTCTAGATTTAAGAAAATGAGAAGGAAATGTTAAGAACACAAATTCTTCAGTTTTGAAATTAAGAGTGTTGTGTTTTTTAGCGTTACATTATGAATAGCACAAAAAGTTGAGGAACTATTCTTCTAGTATTCAAAAACTGCTATCCAGTTCAACAAAAGAAGTCTTTCTCATCATTGCCAAACAAGTGATGTTCTGTCATATTTATACATTACTTCACTTTCTTCTTAATCTAACAAAAATACCAACTGACATTCATGATGTGAGTGACTTCTTTCTTGAATCAGACAGTAATCCAGCATGATGCGTAACCTGATATTGTGATGCTATTACTGGAAATAGTATAAAAACCAATAGTGGGGAAGAACATCAAGGAATATGGTAGAGAGGAGTCTCCAGAAATTCATCTCTACACTTAGACAACAGTTGTACTATCAGAATCTGTCTGCTGTCATTATTGTGGAGCTCTGCAGGCTATTCAAAGGCTTGCAGCCTCCAGGGACAGACTTAGGCCATAAATTGAGGTTAATTTCAGTCAATTTCAGCAGTTAGCATGGTAGTGGCTGCCCACCCCCCAGTCCCATGGCAGGCAGCCATGCTAACATTCCTGGAGTGACTTTTGGGAGCCAGGGTAGCCAAGAAAGACCTTGGCCCCAAATATTGGGGATCTGTGTCCTAATCACTGATTCTTGCAAACACAGGGGTGGGCCACCATTGTTACAAGGCTCATCCACTGGCTGAAATGACTTCCAAGGAATTTAAAGAAACAGAACCTACTTTTGCCCTTTTTTTCATTTTCATTTTCATTTCCCCTTTTTTCCCTTTTGGAAGCCAGGCATTTAAGGATTAGGACATTCAAAAGCAACCACATATGTGGGGCAATTTAGAAAGTCACCACATATGCCCAAGAAAAAACGTAGTCTCAGAAAAAAATTTGAGATCTTAAGTTTATACCTCAGGCTGCTCCCCAGCACAGAAACACCTTGTAGGAATTAAAAAAAAAAGCAAACACTTGAGAACAGGGAGAATCTAATTTCCAGAGTTGCCACATTATAAGATTCAAATGTCCACTTTTAAATCAAAAATGACAAGGCATTCAAAGAAACAGGAAAATATGGCCCATTCAAAGGAAAAAATAAATCAACGGAAAACATCTGTGAGGAACATCAGGTGGCAGACTTACTAGACAAAGACAAAAACAACTGTCTTAAAGATTCTCAAAGAGCTAAAGTAAGACATATATAAATTCAAGAAACTGATATGTGAACAAAATGGAAATATCAATAAAGAGAACATAAAAAATAAAACAAAATGAATTTTTGGATTGGAAATTAAAATAACAGCAATGAAAAATTCACTAGAGGGATTCAAAAGCAGATTTGAGCAGGCAGAAGAAAGATCAGTGAGCTTAAAGATAGATGACTAAAATATCACATCTGAGGAGCACAAAGAAAAAAGATTGAAGAAAAGTGAACAGAACCCAAGGGACTCATGGGACATCACCAAGCAGACCAACATATACATGGTGGGAGCTGCAGAAGGAGAAGAGCGTGAGAAAGGGGGCAGAGAGATTATTTGAAGAAATAATGGCCGCAAAACTTCCCAAATATGATGTAAGACATGAATCTACAAATCCAAGAAACTTGATGAATTACATGTACAAAAAACTTAAAGAGACCCCTCACAGGAAGACATTATAATCCAACCGTCAGAAGACAGAGAATCTTGAGGATTCAAGAGAGAAGTGACTTGCACGTACAAGGAATCCTCAGTAAGATTTCCAGCAGAATGATGGTCCCAGGGGCTAGAGGGAGGGTAGAATATGGAGTTATTGTTTAATGGGTATAGAACTTCATTATAGGATGATGAAAAAGTTCTGGAGATGGATAGTGGTGATGTTTGCACAATGTGAATGTGCTTAATGCCACTGAACTGTGTACTTAAAAATGATTAAAATGGTAAATTTTATGTTATGTATATTTTGCCACAATAAAAAATAACTGATAGTGGTTTTGCAAGATAAAAAGTCACACTGAAGTGACAGATGTATAGAATTTAGAATAAAGAATATTGTATATATTATCATATATATTTATATTTTATTACTATTTATGAATTGTGTGCCACTACACATCCTTTATATCAGTAAAATTTATAATAAATGCATGTATGTATATACATGCATGCATACATTTTTTTAGGGAGCCACTTGTTAAAGATTTACAGCACACCACTATCCACAACTCTATGTGCTCCTGGGAAACCCTTGACCCCACACCTCACCCCTGTCAGCACTCACAGCCCCTCTACCACCACCTTCTGCCTTGGCACCATCAGGATTCATCTTCTTATACCCCTTGTCCTTGTTTATGTCAGTCACCCCAAGACTCCCAAGTATTCCCTCTTCCTCTGTATATGAATTCCCAGATGGCTTTGCAAACTGCCCCTTCTGAGCCCATCTCCCACTTCTCTACATGCCTTGCCCTCTAGAACTCAAGGTCAGCCATCAGCAAAATCCCTGAAGCCCTCCACCTCTTCTATAGACATTTTCTTCACCTTCTGTCTCTAACTAAAACTTGGCTCTCCTCTGAAGACCCTGCATACCCTGAAGCCCTCCCAAGGGGTAGCTGCTTTCTTTCCCACAGCCCCTATATCTGGAGGTGGGTAGATGACCTCCTTGTCCTTATTGCCACATCTATACCATTCTCCCTCCCTCCTCTACAGGAATACTCAGCTTTGAATCCCATATCATCAGATTCTATATCTCTCTACCCTTCATCATTGCAGTCATCCTCTCCTCCTCTCCCCTAACCCTGATCCTTACCCAAGATCATTCCAAAACCCTGGAAATCCAGTTCCTTCACTGCCTCCACTCCACTGATCTTGACACCACCCAATCTCAGCCACTCACTCTTTGGTCATACACTTCACTCTGTCATTAACAGGAATCTCAAATCCTCCTTCTCGGGTTCAAAGCTCTTGCCCTCTGTCCAATACCAGCTCTCTTTCCAGTTCATTCTCTCTACTACTCCACACCAACCACTCTTAGACAATAATGGAACTTTCAGTCCGTTAACCCTACCATCTTTTTCACTGTCCTTTACCTCCTTCATGTTCTCAGTTTGCTCTTCACTCAGCTAAAATTTCAGCCACATTCTTATATACCCACAATGCCCTTGCTCTTCTCTTGCTTCAGGATACTCCTGTGGCAAAAACCTAACCATGGTTAAATCCAACTCTCTATCTATTTGGCATAGCTGTCTGGAGGTGGTTTAAAAAAAACGCAACCACGCTCACCGGTCTTGTTTTAAGTCGTGATCAATTAACTTCTCATGGGCGCTTCATGTGATCTGTTGGTTATACTATATTTTTTCAGTCTATCCACTCTCGCACTATCCCAGAAAACCTAGAACACCACTTCATGCTTCTTTCTTCATCCTCCCTCTCAGCTTATGATCTTGCTTCTTATTTCACCAAGGAAAATGAAAGCAATCAGAAAGGTCTCCCATTAGTTCCAACCACCACATCCATCCACAAACCCTCTTTTGTTCCTGTATTCTCTTTCTCTCCTGTTACGATAGTACACCTAACTGAGGCCAGCCCTTCCATCACTTGTGTGTTAGACATCACCTTCTCTTGCCTATTAAAGGACATTGCTCCAGCAATTCATCCCTCTTCTGTTCATTTTCCTCTCTCTATTGGATTATTTCTGTGTAGCACTTCACTAAGATTTTCACCCATACTATTCCACCAAGACTGCTTTTGTTCATGCCGATGACAAACTCCACTTTGCTAATTCCGGTGGCCAGATTCGTAGTCCTCATTCTACTGGACCCCTCAGGAACATTTGACACCTGACCATGCTGTCCTTCCTGAAGAGCTTTCTGCACTATACTTCCAGGACAGTCTCTTTCTGGTCACACCTTTTAGTCTCCTTTTCTGGTTTTTCTTTATCTCCCTGACTACTATATATTGATGTACTCTAGTTCCCAGTCCTTGGATGTCTTCTCTTATCTGTCTATAGACGTTGCCCTGGTGATCATAAACTGTTTCCTGGCTTTAAATAGCAACCACGTAATGGTAACTCCCTGATCTGTATCTACAGGCCGAACCACTGCCCTGAACTCATCTATACAGCTGATACTTCCATTTGGATGTCTCCTAGGCAACATAAACTTAATATGTCCGAAACCAAGTTCTTGATGTTCCCATCCAAGTCTGCTCCATCCACAGTCTTCCCCTTCTCAGCGAACGGTAACTCTGATGAAAAATCTAGAGTCATTCTTGAATCCTCTATTTCTCTCATATTCTGTATCCAAATGGTCAGCAAATCACATCAGCTTTTCCTTAAAGATAAATCAGAATCTGGGGCCGGCCCAGTGGCACAGCAGTTAAGTTCGCATGTTCCGCTTCAGCAGCCTAGCGTACGTGGGTTCAGCGTGGGTTCAGATCCCGGGTTGTCAAGCCATGCTGTGGTAGGCATCCCACATATAAAGTAGAGGAAGATGGCACAGATGTTAGCTCAGGGACAGTCTTCCTCAGCAAAAAAAAAAAAAAAAAAGAAAGAAAGAAAAAGAAAGGAAGAAAAAGATTGGCAGCAGAAGTTAGCTCAGGGCTAATCTTTCTCAAAAAAAAAAAAAAAGAATGTATTTTCTCATCACTTCCACTGCTACCACCCGATGCAAACCTCCATCCTCTCTCATCTAAATTACTACAAAAGCTTCATAGCTGGTCTCCTTGATTCTTCTCTTGTCTGCAGTTTAGTCTCAAAACAGAAGCCAAAATAATCCTGTTAAAATTTAAGTCACATCGTGTCCCTTCTCTTCTCAGATTCCTCCAATGTCTTCCATCTCACATAAATTGAAAGCCCAGGTCCTCATTGTGACCCACAAGGCCCTACATGATCTCCCCCCTCCCCTACGAACTCTCGAAAAGCACCCCGCACTGCTCTCCCCTCACGCAGTCTTCCGCAGCCGCTCTGGCAGGCCCCAATCTGTCTCACAGTGTTCCCCTGGTGGCTCCCCCTGTGGAAATGCTCCCCTTCTCATGCCCTTCAGGCCTTTACTCAAATATCGCCTTCGCAGTGAGAACTCCCCTGGCCACCCCATCTAAAATTTCAACTGCCTCCGTCCATCCTGCTATTTCCTTCTTATCCTTGTTTCAGTTTTAAGTCTTAACATTCACCACTACCTATCATATGTACATATGTATATATGTATACCTATATATCTATACCAATACTATAATACTACAATGTAATATATAATAGAATACATGCATAATATATAGGATATAATATATAATATAATAACACTATGCTAATATATATGCTATCATATATATTATAATTATCTTATATATTACATATAGCTATATATCGCCACTAAACTACAAACACCATGAAAGCAGGAGTTTTTTGGCCTGTTTTATTATGTATTTTTGCATTGCTATGTCCTCAGCACTTGAACAGTGCCTGGCACACAGGCGCTCAATGATTGTTTGCTGAATGAATGCATGAGCATGATACAGAGGACCTGGCAACTGCCATTAAGTGAGTGTGCACATGTCTGGAGGCAGGGGGATGATGTGTGAGGATGCGAGGGCCCAGTATTGAGCTTTTCCACTGCAGACTTGGGTTTTGTGACTCAAAATAATATCATCATGTCTGAGGACAGCCAGTGGGTAGGGAACATCCTGCAGTCATTTTGAAAGGAATAATCATTTCCAAACACAGATTTTCTTCAGAGACTGCAAACGAGGACAGAGATGAGGTGACATTGGCAGTGTTTGAGAGTGACTTTCTTAAAATGCATTTTTACCTGTATTGGGATTAGAGGAATCAGTGAAGGCGGCAGAGAGAAGGCCTGCAGGCGAGAAACAGAAGCCTCGTGTGAGGCAACAACGACAGGGCAAGGCCAAGAGAAAAGTGAGAGAAAAGGGCTAAGAGTGACACAAACTTTGGCTTTTGTGGCGTAACCCAAATATAACTGGAACCCACTTGGCGGAGCTTCAGCACACACGTTCGATTCAAAGAGCCACACTCGGCTGAAAAATATACATGAAATCAGTTCCAACTTTTACTAGGGAAAAATTACCCAGAATGTGGCGAGAATGACACTTTCAGTGTGCAGCCAATCCTCGTGGGTCCTTTCTTTGAGGCTCCTCCACTCAGCATTCACCACAGACAGGGCAACTGACCCCAGAAGCCTCTTTCTCCCTCCCTCTCACCCCAGTCGAAATCTCCCCCATGGCCCCAGCCTGCTATTCTCTGTTCTCCCTCCGTCTGTCCTCCCTTTCATCTCCAGTTTTCTGTCTCATGAATAATCTTGTCCTTTCCAATGTCAACCCCATGTCCTCACTTGTCCGGTGGTGTGTGTCTCACCCACCGCCTCAATTCCGCATCATCAACCCGGGCTCTGGGCTGACAAAGCGAGAATTCTCTTGAGAGAGACAGAAGAGGTCCAGGAAAGGCTGTGACCACAAAACATTAATAATTTTCTCCCCCATCACAGCAGAATAAAGTCTCTTTTCCCTCTCTGGATTTCAAGTGTCTTAAAATATCTGATTTCAAAAGAAGGAGGAGGAAGAACCCCTTGGAAAGACAGAAATTCTAGTGAAAAGAGAAATCCCTCTCTGACTAGGGATGTTAGCCAAGTGAGCTAAAAGGCCAGGATTCTTTTTAACCGTCCATGCCACAAGATGTAAACGAATCTATTTACTCAGCAAAATATTTCCTTATTACATTTTGAGTAATTTCCCATTGAAAACAAACAGTGCATGTCAAAAAGCTTCACGAGTCCCCCGGGCCCTCGCGGCTAGAATGGGCCCATCTCAGCCATCTTTCCTCTTCTTTCAAGAGAGAAAGCCAGACAAGTTTATTTTTACTTTTGTCTTTCTATTTTGATTTACCAAATGCCACCGCTCAATTGAGCTTTGAAAAAGGAAAACAAAAGCATCAACCATCTTAGTTTAGATTGATGACAGAACATCTGAGCCGAGAGGGATCTTGGCGGGCGGCTAGTTCGATCATGTTTTATTTACTGAGAGGGGAACTGGGAGCTGTCAAGGTTACCGACTTTGACGTGGATGTCCAGCTCTCATGAAATCCTCATTAATTAACTGTTGAAAAAGAAATAAAATCACTTCCCTTTCCTTTTTCGAATGATTATCAACACAAGTCATTGGACAATCTACTCTTTCCCCACCAATGTAAAGTGCCACTCTTGTCGCTTATGGAGGGCTCATATTTAATTTTACTCTGTTATATCGAGCTGTACATTCTGGCAGGAAAGCCTCAAATTTTTAATTCCCGTAATTTTATGATTAATTTTAATATCTCATGTGATAAGGTCACATGCCTTACCCTTTAAAAATTATGGTCTTTTATATATGTTATTCTGGGTGAAATTTAGAATCATTTAACTGATTTTGTTAAAAACCTCTATAAGGATTTATCTATTAAGTTAGGGTACACTTAACATGACTGCAATTTTATTTATTTTTAAAAATATTCCTCTTTTTAAATTTGGCTGCTTTCTCCGTAAAGGTATAATCCAGGTGTCAAGTGCACTCTGCACGTTTTTTAACATTCAGATTGAATTGTCTTGAACCCTCCCCAAAATGCAGTGGGAAACCCAGAGTGGGTGGACCCTCAAGGTCAGGTGGGACGTCGGTTGTAAGCTCCCCAGGTGATATGCAGAATGGTGAGAACCAAGAGCTCTTCAGCGGACTCACTCACTTGGGTCCTGCCGGACGCCAGTTGCTTGGGCTCCAAGAACACAGGGCTCTTACAGGAACGGATGAGAGCAGTCTTTTCATTTGGGCTGGGTGGTTTCCTCAGAAAGGAATCAACTAATCTTCTGCTGGAGAGTTCATGCTGGCTGTTAGTTTTCTGAGACCCAAGTGAAGGAAGAGGGCCAGCGTTCTCACCGTGGAGGACAACAACTTTCATTTGATCTCTGTTTGCAATGTGACACCTCACTCTCACTTTTCTGCTCTGCCAGGTCTGCTCAAATCCAGAACCTGTCAGATTCACCGTCTCCAAACAGAAAATCTTCAGTTTCCTGCTGGAAATGGAGAAAAGTAGTAACGTGACTGTAGGCTTAGCTTTCACCCTTCTCTACTTTGCTAAGTCAGGCACCATTTTCCTGCTTCCAAAATGTTTCTGATATATCTAGTTTACTATCATTTTCTATCCTTCTCTGGTTGTCTTTGTGGATTTAGACCTTTTGAACATCCCTTTAGTCATTTTAGTGGGGTTTCTGGAAAGAGTAGAGATAAGCTCGTGTGTTCACTACACCATGGTTCCATTATTTACTTTTTAAACTTTTTCTATCATTTATTTGGAGGTGTGTCTTTTAGAAACAGCATATAGTAGTATTTTTAAACTCAATTTGAGTCTTTGTTATTTTCTCTTTCTTTTTTTCTTTGAGGTGTGATTTCCGTATAGTAAAGTGCACACATTTTAAATGTACAGTTGGATGAATATTTACATATGCATGCACTTGTGTATCCAACTCCCAAATCGAACTATGGACCATTTCCAGCGCCCCAGCAGGCTCCCTTCTGCCCCCATGTTGCAGTCTGTGTTCTCTTGGAGGCAGACTTTGAGACAGTGTTTAGTGTCTGGGTTTAGTCGGCATGTTTATCATGGAGTATCCTCGGATCAATAGCTACAAAGGAAGGAAGGGAAGTGGGACTGGGTGAAGGCGAGGTCCAGGTGGGACACAGGGCCCACAGATTCTGCCGAAACCGCAGGAAGCTCCGGAGCTGAAAGGACCATCAGGTTTGTCCTGAATTGGGCCAAAATGGCCAGTCCTTTGCCTTTATACCCCTCCCTGGATCAGTTATTGGATGTGGACTGTCTCTGGAGGAGTGTGACCTTGGACCAGGCAGCTCTCTGCAGCTGAGGCAATCCCGGAAGCACCTGACAGCTGAAGGCAGTTCACTGACTGCACTCCCAGCAGCTGGAGCAAAACATCCTTCTTTGGGGGAGAATCTGGGCAGTGCCTCCTCATGCCTACCATACCCTTCTCGTCAGCACCCTAACTTGTGTTACCATAGATTAGTTTTGCTTGATCTTGAATTTCATTTAAATGGAATCACATGGCATGCACTCTTTTCATTCTAATCTATTTTGTTCAACATTATGTCTGTGAGGTTCATCATGTTGTTGCAGGTAGCAGAAGTCATTCTTTTTCGTTGCTATATAGTATTCCACTGTAAGACCATACCACAATTTATTTATCCATTCTTCTATTGATGGATGTTTGGGTTGTTTCCATTTTTGGCTATTATGAATCATGTTACTATTAACATTCTTATATATGTCTGGTCTATGCCTTTATATATCTTATTTTGGAGGACATAAAAACTCATTTTTCTTGGTATATACCCCAGGAGTGGAATTGTTGGATCATAGGATATATACATCTTTAGCTTTAATACATATTACTAAATAGTTTTCATAATCTTTTGATATCATTCCCATTATATCTTTGCTTTCAATGTCATTGATTTTTGCTTTAGCTTTATTTTTCCTTCCATGCACTTAGGGTTTAATTTGCTCTTGATTTTCTAATATCCTGAAAAGAAGACTTCACCCATTGATTTTCAACTTTTCTTTTTCTAATATATTCATTTAAAACTATAAATTTCTCTTTGGTCAGAAACTGCATTCCACAAGTTTTGTTATGCCAAATTTTTCTTATTATTGAGTTCAAGCTGTCTCACAACCAGTACTGTGATTTCTTTTTTGATACATACGTTATTGAAGTTGGAGATTTTCTACTTATCTTTCTGTTGTTGATTTCAAGTTGAATTCCACTATGGTCAAAGAACCTTTTCTGTCTGTTCTTAGTCATGTGAAAATTTTTTTGAGATTTACACTATGATTCAGCATATGGTCTATTTTGTTAAATGTTCCACATAAACTTGAAAAGAATATATGTTCTGCAGTTTTTGGGTGTGATGCTCTATATGTGTCCATTAGGTTCAAATCCCCCATGCTTTTATTAATTTTTTTCTCTACATACTGCTATCAGTTATGATCAGTTACTGAGAATGGTGTATTAAAATCTAACTATAATTATGGACTATCAATTTCTACTTTTAGTTCTATCAACTTTTGCTCTATATCTTTTATAACTGTTAGATATATATAAATTTAAAATTATTATGTCTCCTTGATGAATTAGCTCTTATGTCCTTATGGGAATCTCTCTGTTTCTATTAACATTTCTGGCCTCTCTTTTTTGGTTAGTGTTTGTATGGCAATTTTTTGTCTTCCTATTTTTCCATCTTCCTGTGTCCTTATAAACAGAGTCTCTTGTAAACAGTGTTGTATTTCAAATATGTCTCTTGTATACAGTATGTAGTCAGTTTCTTCTTTTTTTTTTTTTTATTAATGTTATGATGGATTACAAGCTTGTGAAATTTCAGTTGTACATTTTTGTTAGTCATGTTGTGGGTACACCACTTCCCCCTCCGTACCCTCCCCCCACCCCCCCTTTTCCCTGGTAACCACCGATCAGATCACCTTCTCAATATACTAATTTCCACCTATGAGTGGAGTCATATAGAGTTCGTCTTTCTCTGACTGACTTATTTCGCTTAACATAATGCCCTCGAGGTCCATCCACATTGTTGTGAATGGGCCAATTTCGGCTTTTTTTATGGCTGAGTAGTATTCCATTGTGTATATATACCACATCTTCTTTATCCAATCATCAGTTTCTGGGCATGTAGGCTGGTTCCACGTCTTGGCTATTGTAAATAATGCTGCAATGAACATAGGGGTGCAACGGACTCTTGAGATATCTGATATCAGGTTCTTAGGATAGATACCCAGTAATGGGATGGCTGGGTCATAGGGTATTTCTATTTTTAACTTTTTGAGAAATCTCCATACTGTTTTCCATAGTGGCTGTACCAGTTTGCATTCCCACCAACAGTGTATGAGGGTTCCTCTTTCTCCACAACCTCTCCAACATTTGTCGTTCTTGGTTTTGGATGTTTTTGCCAATCTAACGGGGGTAAGGTGATATCTTAGTGTAGTTTTGATTTGCATTTCCCTGATGATTAGCGATGATGAACATCTTTTCATGTGTCTATTGGCCATATTCATATCTTCTTTTGAGAAATGTCTGTTCATGTCCTCTGCCCATTTTTTGATCCGGTTGTTTGTTTTTTTGTTGTTAAGCAGTGTGAGTTCTTTGTATATTATGGAGATTAACCCTTTGTCGGATAAGTGGCTTGCAAATATTTTTTCCCAATTAGTGAGCTGTTTTTTTGTTTCAATTCTGTTTTCCCTTGCCTTGAAGAAGCTCTTTAGTCTGATGAAGTCCCATTTGTTTATTCTTTCTATTGTTTCCCTCAACTGAGGAGTTACAGTGTCCGAAAAGATTCTTTTGAAACTGATGTCAAAGAGTGTACTGCCTATATTCTCTTCCAAAAGACTTATTGTCTCAGGCCTAATCTTTAGGTCTTTGATCCATTTTGAGTTTATTTTGGTGTGTGGTGAAAAAGAATGGTCAATTTTCAATCTTTTGCATGTGGCTGTCCAGTTTTCCCAGCACCATTTGTTGAAGAGACTTTCTTTTCTCCATTGTAGGCCCTCTGCTCCTTTGTCGAAGATTAGCTGTCCATAGATGTGTGGTTTTATCTCTGGGCTTTCAATTCTGTTCCATTGATCTGTGGACCTGTTTTTGTACCAGTACCATGCTGTTTTGATCACTGTAGCTTTGTAGTATGTTTTGAAATCTGGGATTGTGATTCCGCCGGCTTTGTTTTTCTTGCTCAGGATTGCTTTAGCAATTCGTGGTCTTTTGTTCCCCCATATGAATTTTAGGATTGTTTGTTCAATTTCTGTGAAGAATGTTCTTGGGATTCTGATTGGGATAGCATTGAATCTGTATATTGCTTTAGGTAGTATGGACATTTTAACTATGTTTATTCTTCCAATCCATGTGCAAGGAATGTTTTTCCATCTCTTTATGTCATCGCCTATTTCTTTCAAGAAAGTCTTGTAGTTTTCATTGTATAGATCCTTCACTTCCTTGGTTAAGTTTATCCCAAGGTATTTTATTCTTTTCGTTGCGATTGTGAATGGGATAGAGTTCCTGAGTTCTTTTTCTGTTAGTTTATTGTTAGTGTATAGAAATGCTACTGATTTATGCACGTTAATTTTATACCCTGCTACTTTGCTGTAGTTGTTGATTATTTCTAATAGTTTTTCTGTGGATTCTTTGGGGTTTTCTATGTATAAGGTCATGTCGTCTGCAAACAACGCGAGTTTTACTTCTTCGTTACCTATTTGGATTCCTTTTATTTTTTTTTCCTGCCGAATTGCTCTGGCCAGCACCTCCAGTACTATGTTGAATAGGAGTGGTGAAAGTGGGCACCCTTGTCTTGTTCCTGTCCTCAGAGGGATGGCTTTCAGCTTTTGTCCATTGAGTATGATGTTGGCTGTGGGTCTATCATATATGGCCTTTATTATGTTGAGGTACGTTCCTTCTATACCCATTTTACTGAGGGTTTTTATCATAAATGGGTGTTGGATCTTGTCGAATGCTTTCTCTGCGTCTATTGAGATGATCATGTGGTTTTTGTTTTTCATTTTGTTGATGTAGTGTATCACGTTGATTGACTTGCGGATGTTGAACCATCCCTGTGTCCCTGGTATAAATCCCACTTGATCCTGGTGTATAATCTTTTTGATGTATTGCTGTAATCGGTTTGCCAAAATTTTGTTGAGGATTTTTGCATCTATGTTCATCAGTGATATTGGCCTGTAGTTCTCCTTCTTTGTGTTGTCCTTGTCAGGTTTGGGGATCAGAGTGATGCTGGCTTCATAGAATGTGTTAGGGAGTTCTCCATCTTTCTCAATTTTCTGGAACAGTTTGAGGAGAATAGGTATTAAGTCTTCTTTGAATGTTTGGTAGAATTCTCCAGAGAAGCCGTCTGGTCCTGGACTCTTGTTTTTGGGGAGGTTTTTGATTACCGTTTCTATTTCCTTACTTGTGATTGGTCTATTCAGATTCTCCATTTCTTCCTGATTCAGTATGGGGAGATTGTAGGAGTCTAGGAATTTGTCCATTTCTTCCAAGTTGTTCAATTTGTTGGCATATAGTTTTTCATAGTATTCTCTTATGATCTCTTGTATTTCATTGGTATCTGTTGTGATTTCTCCTCTGTCATTCCTGATTTTATTAATTTGCGCTTTCTCTCTTCTTTTCTTGGTGAGTCTGGCTAGGGGTTTGTCAATTTTGTTAATTCTTTCGAAGAACCAACTCTTTGTTTCATTGATCCTTTCTATTGTCTTTTTTGTTTCAATATCGTTTATTTCTGCTCTTATTTTTATTATTTCCCTCCTTCTACTGACTCTGGGCTTTGTTTGTTCTTCTTTTTCTAGTTCCGTTAGGTGTCGTTTGAGGTTGCTTACGTGAGCTTTTTCTTGTTTAGTGAGGTGAGCCTGTATTGCGATGAATTTCCCTCTTAGGACTGCTTTTGCTGCATCCCAAATGATTTGGTATGTCGTGTTCTCATTTTCATTTGTCTCCAGATAATATTTGATTTCTTCTTTAATTTCTTCAATGATCCATTGTTTGTTGAGAAGCGTGTTGTTTAGTCTCCACATTTTTGCACCTTTCTCTGCTTTTTTCTTGTAGTTGATTTCTAGTTTAATAGCGTTATGATCAGAAAAGATGCTTGATATTATTTCAACTCTCTTGTATTTATTGATGTTTGCTTTGGTTCCCAAAATATGGTCAATCCTTGAGAATGTTCCATGTGCACTTGAGAAGAATGTGTAACCTGCTGTTTTTGGATGAAGTGTTCTATATATATCTATTAAGTCCATCTGGTCTAATTTTTCATTTAATTCTATTATTTCCTTGTTGATTTTCTGTCTGGATGTTCTGTCCATTGGTGTTAATGGTGTGTTGAGGTCCCCTACTATTATTGTATTGTTGTTGATGTCTTCTTTTAGTTCTATTAAGAGTTGCTTTACAAATTTTGGTGCTCCTGTGTTGGGTGCGTATATATTTATAAGTGTTATGTCTTCTTGGTGGAGAGTCCCTTTTATCATTATATACTGTCCCTCTTTATCTTTCTTTATCTGTTTTGCTTTGAAATCTACCTTGTCTGATATTAGTATAGCGACACCTGCTTTCTTTTGTTCATTATTAGCTTGGAGTATTGTTCTCCATCCCTTCACTCTGAGTCTGTGTTTGTCTTTGGGGCTGAGGTGTGTTTCCTGGAGGCAGCATATTGTTGGATCTTGTTCTTTGATCCATCCTGCCACTCTGTGTCTTTTGATTGGGGAGTTCAGTCCATTTACATTTAGAGTGATTATTGAGACGTGGGGGCCTACCACTCCCATTTTGTGTCTTGTTTTCCGGTTTTCTTCAGTTTCCTTTGTTTCTCATCCCATGGTTTAATCTGTTCTGATGTAGAGCTGCTACTCTCTGTTGTTGTCCTTCTACTTATCTCCTCTGCTCTTGGTTTTGTAGCCCCTTTCCTTTTTTGGATTTTTCAGGAATGAGGGTTTTCCTGAGGATTTCCTGAAGAGGAGGTTTTGTGGCAATGAACTCCCTTAATTTTTGTTTATCTGGGAAAGTTTTTATTTCTCCATCGTATTTGAAGGATATTTTCGCTGGGTAGAGAATTCTCGGCTGTAGATTTTTGTCCTTCAGATTTTTGAATATATCATTCCACTCTCTTCTAGCCTGTAAAGTTTCTGCTGAGAAATCTGCTGATAGCCTGATGGGGGTTCCTTTGTAGGTTAGTTTCTTTTGCCTGGCTGTCCTTAATATTTTCTCCTTGTCGTTGACTTTTGCTAGCTTCACTACTATATGCCGTGGAGTTGGTCTTCTTGCATTGATAAAGTTTGGAGATCTATTGGCTTCTGTCACCTGAAGATCCATCTCCCTCACCAGATTTGGGAAGTTCTCAGCCATTATTTCTTTGAATAGGTTTTCTGCCCCTTTCTCCTTCTCTTCTCCCTCTGGTATACCTATAATCCTTACGTTGCATCTCCTAATTGTGTCTGATAATTCTCGGAGAGTTTCTTCATATCTTTTAAGTCTTGCTTCTCTCTCCTCCTCTGCCTGCAACAATTCTATATTGCCATCTTCCAAATTGCTAATTCTTTCCTTCATATTATCGGCCCTACTGTTCAGAGCATCTAGATTTTTCTTAATCTCCTCTATTGTGTTCTTCATTTCCAATATTTCTGTTTGGTTCTTCTTTATCGTATCAAACTCTTTTGTGACATAGCTCCTGAACTCGTTGAGTTGTCGGTCAGAATTCTCTCTTAACTCATTGAGAATCTTAATGATGGCTGTTTTGAAGTCATCGTCATTTAGGTTATATATCTCATTTTCTTTGGGATTGTTTTCTGTGTATTTGTTGCTTTCTTTCTGTTCTGGAGATTTAATGTATTTTTTCATATTGCTTGATGTTGTTGATTTGTGCCTCCGCATGGAGATAGAGTTTAGTTGCTCCTTTCACTTGTTTCAGCTGCTGCGGTGGGGGGAGCAGCTGTTTATACTTCACCAACCAGGAACCCTGTCCGTAGTTGCTAACTGGGCCTGGGCCCCTCTTCGTAGCCACAGTGGCCCTTTGGATTCCCTCCTCTGCCGTGGGGGCCGTCACAGGGGGGCTTCAGGCTGCAGGTGCCTACTGTTGCAGCCCACCTAGATGTGCTCTCTCCTTGGGGTCTGCAACGGTGTTATGGGCTTTTCCAGCGGCCAGGGGTGGGATCACTTATATTTGTCGCTCCGTTGCTGTCGGCACCCACCAAATCTCACTTGTCCTCTATGGGTCGCAGGAGAGCTATTGGCATCTTCTACAGTCTGTGGTTAGTACACCTAGCTATGCTGCTTTTGCCCTGGGGTCTTCCAGCCTTGTGGCTGGTGGCTGGGTGCCTTCTACTGGTGCTGTGCAGAGGCTTTCCCTAAGGCTAAGTTTCTTCTTTTTTTAACCAAATTGGCAAGTGGGCTCAGCAAAGACAATAGCTGCTAAATGCCTGATCCTCTCAGAACTGGAATTCCAACTCATATAGTTCTCTTTGTTTCCTCAACTCTCCTATGTCTTTAAATATTTATAATTTTGGAAAATTTCAGGATTTCCCTAGTTATTGCAGTGAGAACATTGGGCCGCCATGACCTACGACATCCTGGCGTGAAGTGCAAGTCTCTGAGTCTTTGTCACTTAATAGCAAGTTTGACTCTTCACAGTTAATGTGATAACTGCTTTATTTGATCTAACTTCTTATATTTTATGTAATGCTTTGTAGCTATTTTTAATTTTACTTTTGGATAGATTTATCCTAAAAGGATAAAAACTCTAATAATTATTAGAGTTAAAAACTCTAATAATGTAGACACCGTGTACAGATGTCCTATGGCTCCTTGATATCTAAAAAAAAAACCAAAACCGTTGACCCCTGTCTACCACATTCAGTGAGAAATCTAACATCCTCTCCGAGATTTTGGCAAATTTGGGGGCTTGACTTTTCACGGTGAATTTGGCTTCTGATTGCCTGTGTCCTGTACCCTCGGTGTCCCTGGCAGCACTTCCCGTATCTGTGGGACACTCACAGCTGCAGTCTGGCCGAGACGTGCCCTCTAGTCTCTTTTGCTTAACTCTCTCTCAACCTCCTCATCACTCCAAACCTTTTGCGAAACTTCACTGAAGACCTGAGGTGGTGACAGGATTGTGGATTACAGCAGTGCAAGAAACACAGTGCCAAATGAGTCAAATCTCTCCTTGAAAGTTCCTTGATCACCTGACGTTGGAGATTTCTTACCAGCCCCCCTTCTCCACAGGTGGCTCTCCTCTCGCTATGTAAAGTTGACTTCTTTCTCTTTTGGGACCTTTACTTTTGCATAGGTCACGTTTTAGCTCTCCACCCCTATTCAAGTCTATCTACCTTTGTAGATCTCAAAAACTCCTTAGCATACTATGCTGGGAAAGGAGCTTGTGTTTTCTGGATGGTAAGCTTACCAGCGCCAAAGTATTTGCATGTGATTTTAAGTTTCAGTCTTTCCCAAGCTGTCTCTATATGTTGAAAGGACCAATATAAAGACTTCTTTTTTCTTTTTGACATGACTTACACTATAATTTTTTTGTTTCTCTTCATTCCTGTGTTTGTTCTATAGGAGGTTGCCTTTGAGTAATATTTGAGCCTAAATTCTTGATCACCATTAAGCCAGAAATCATATTTATCCACTGTCCTTCCCTCAAATGAAACAAGACATTTAACAGCCTTTTATTTCACATGCCCCAGCTCCAAACTACTGTTGAAATAATCTAAGTTTTGGGATCCAAATTACTAATAATAATTTTTTTCATTATATATGTTACCTTTGAAGTAAACTTTATCAATCTTCCTAGGAGTAGTAGCCTAAAAATATTAGGGTCAATGCTCCCTCTCCTCACTTCTAAACATCATACAGTTGTCCCCCTTATCTGCAGGGGATACGTTCCAAGACCCCCAGCGGATGCCTGAAACCGTAGATAGTACTGCCTCTCTATAAACTATGATTTTCCTGTACATACATACGTGTGATGAAATTTAATTTATAAATCAGGCACAGTAAGAGATTAGCAATGATCACCAATAGCAAAATAGAACAATTATAGCAATATACGGTAATAAAAGTTACTGTAGATCTTAGCAATCTCAGTATACATTTTTTTTTCTTTCCTTCCTTATGGAGTTGAGAAATTTTACCTTTTCACTCAAAGGAAGCACTTTACAGCTTCTCTTCGGCATATCTGAATTGCCAGCCTCACTACTCTGTGATTTGGGACCATTATTAAGTAAAATAAGAGTTACTTTCACACAAGCCCCACAAGACTGCGAAAGCCGATCTGATACTGAGACGGCTACTAAGTGACTACCAGGTGGGTAGTGCACACAGCGTGGAGACGCTGGACAGAGGTGATTCACATCCCGAGAGTGATGGAGCGGGATGGCGAAAGATTTCATCACGCTTCGCAGAATGGTGCTCAATTTCAAACGTACGAATTGTTTATTTCTGGAATTTTCCATTTAATATTTTCAGATCACTGTTGACCACAGGTAACTGAAACCACAGTCAACAAAACTGTGGATAAGGGGGGACTACTGTACTTGCTTTTGTAGAAAGCATGTAAATGCTGATGCAGATTTCTGTTACGTACAAGTCAATGGGAATTTGGAAGGGAAGGGGAATTCTCTGCATCCTTAAATGCTGGAAAAGGTATCTGCATCTGCAACTAGACATCCATTCGCTTACTTTTACTGAAGTAAAACTCATTCCTTAGATTATTTCACATCCAGTCTTTAGATATAAATCCATACTCTGTCCCCTAATCCTACCTAATTTACTCCCTCAACTTTCTCCCCCAATGTGACCCTCCCAGTACACTCTTAGGCAACCATCCCGGTACTTGCCTGGTAAGAGTTTATTCAAGGAATGCAAATTTATTTTAATATTCACCCCAGCCTGTTTTTATTTTTAAATGCCTACTACTTTTCCACAGCATAACACAGACTTTATTACTAAAATTCTGTTTAAAATTGATTTTTTTTTTGTAAATTAAATGTACCAGCAGAGCTGTTATTTAAAGGAAGCTTTCAGTGAATCATTTTGCACAGTAAAGAATTTTTATGCAATGTGAATAAACTCCTACCCCAACCCATTTCCACCTCCTCTTCCCACTAACAACAGTAACAAAAAATCTGTTTTATAAATTTGGATTTCCGAATAATAAATGAGGCTTACCATATTTCATTTAAAAACCAAATATAAACATTTACAGACTCGGCGCTAAGGCTCTCTCATATTCGTGTAAATAATTATGCATTCTCTCTATTTGAGAACTTACTACTTTTTTTCACTCCTTTCACTTTCTCTTTTTTTCCCCCCCAGCCTGTGCAGATGCTTACAGGGAGCTGAAACGAGAGACAAGAAAGATTAAAGAGAAATGTTTTTCTTTGTAAATGTCACAAAACTCTTCATTTTTCTTCCTGGGCTCAAAGCTCCTTTAACTTTATTCTGTCATTATTACTGGCCACTCAGAGATAAAACAAACACGCTAAATAGCATGTACACACTGGCCGATTTTTATGTCTGCCGCTCTCTCAGGCACGGAAGCCAGCAGCCTAGAAAAATCCATTCATTTGCTAGAGTTTAACTTCCTGGCAGAAACCGCCACTCCAACATGAACGTCCATTCCCATTTCAGGAATTTCTCTGCGCGGTACTTTTCCAGCTCTGCTCTCTTGCTGGAGTCAGTAACGATGACTGTTATGGGGATGAAGTTTCCAAAAATGAGAAAACCTTGCAGTGAAAGATAAGCTTTTGCAGTTGTCCAAGAAACACAATAAAGCGGTGTTATTGAGCAGCCGTGCTCGCTAATAGGACCTGCTTCTGATGATTAAGGGAGAGTGCTCAGGAGGTTTCATGCTGAAGTAATTAGCGGAATTTTTGATTATATTCTGACAAGTTCAATACAGAGCTGTTTGGTTACTTTCTACTGTTGCAACACACATGGAAAACACATGTGGCATTGACGGGAGTTTGCTCTACTTTAGAGGTGTTGATAAAATATTTTTTAAAATGTAATTCACAAGCCTGTAACATTCCTCAACCCTACAGGATGTGAACCCGCCTCCCAGTCAAAGGGCGAAGTCTCTGCAGAGAACCCCATTGCTGCCAAGCGGTCTGTACCACCCCAAACCAGCACCACCCTGCCCCAGCCCTGACCTTGGCCTCAACCCAGGCCACTGCTGGGACCCGGCTCAGCACAGGAAAGCTCTGCATTCCGGAGAAGGAAAACACCAAGCTGGGGCCTGCTCTCATTCTCTTCTTCTTCCAGCTCTTCCAAGGGTTCTGTGTTCCTGGAATCCGCACACCGGGCTGCCAGCAGAATCCAGTTTTCAATCGTAGAAGGCAACATATAAAGGACTAATGAACACAGAGTAAATAAAATCACCAAGTCCTTGTGAGTCCTCCCCTCAACATTTCTCGTATATCTTGAATCCATCCATCATCGCTATCAATCTCTGAACCCCGGCCATCATCCCTACCTTGGATTAATACAATAATCTCCTAAAACGTCTCTTGCCTCCAGTATTCTTTCCTTCAAAACGTCCTTTTGCTGCAACCAAAGCAATATTTCTAAAATGCAGGTGTGATCATGTTTCTTTCCTCCTCAAAGGCCTTTGCTGGCTCTTTGGGCCTTCAGGATGGAACTCAAATTCTTTGGCATGGCTTGAATGGGGTGACCATATCATTTTTTCGTCCAAACCAATCACTACTGAGAGTGAAGGAGAGGAAGGGGTGATTGTCATGCTGGCACAAGGTGTAACTAGAGACTATCCCAGGGCGAAAGGGGACATATATGGTCACTCAGAGCATGAAGGGCCTTCATGAGCTGATCCCAGCTGATCTCTCCTACCTCTTCCCCATTTTGGAACAAACTGTTATTGTCTTGAGTTCCCTTCTCCTTGCCACCTGCCCCTTCACAGGGGTGGTTCTGAGTTGGTCTTGCAGGTCCCTTGTTAGGCAACTCTTCTCCTAGGAAGCTTTCCCTGACCTCTTAAGACCAACCTAAGTGCTCCCTTTGGGTACTCTCCCTTCCCTTGTGCTGACTACAGCCCTGTTGTTTACTTGTCTTTCTGCTCCCATAGATTGCTATGCTCCTTGAGGGCAGAGATCCTGATATGGTTGGCTCTCAAGATGTATGTTATGGACTGAATGTTTGTATCATTCCCAAATTCATATCTTGAAATCCTAACCCCCAAGGCGATGGTGTTAGGAAGTAGGGCCTTTGGGAGGTGATTAGGGCATGAGAGTGGAGCCCTCATGAATGAGATTAGTGTCCTTAAAATAGAGACATCTTTCACTCTTTCCACCATATGAGGAAACAGGGAGAAGACAACCATCTATGACCCGGGAAGCGGGCCCTTACCAGACACCAAATCTGCTGGTGCCTTGATCTTAGACTTCCCAGCCTCTAGAACTGTGAGAAATAAATTTCTGTTGTTTACAAGCCACCCAGTCTATGGTATTCTGCTACAGCAGCTCAAACGGACTAAGACAACATATGAGATGACTGAATTTATGAACTCCAAGGGCCACTGGAATTGACGAGGCAGAGATCTGGAGAGAATTCAGGGAGACGGTATTGGAGCCAGCCTCTGGGTGGTACTAGGGAGCCTGAGGGAGGTGGAGGAGCAGCCAGAGGAACCTAAGGAAGGCTCTGGGGTACACAGCACACCCTGACTTGGGCTTGCTTTGCCCTGAAGCAAATTTCTTCTGGCACAAGAGAAATTATTATCATCTTTAGTGGCTGACAAGAAAAATGTAATTTAAAATATAATAAGGGCTTGGAAGGGAGTGAGGCTTCTGGGGTGCTGCCGATGCTCTTGTCTGTGATCTAGGTGCTGATTACACAAATGTGTTCAGTTTAAGAAAATTCATTGAGCTGAGAGACGCACTTTTCTGTACGTATATTATAAAAGGCTTAAAAATAAGATGAATTTTCTCCCTAAACACCTTTTCCAAACTGGATAACTTGGGAATCACAGGGTATTAAATATAAGAAGTCCTGCATCCTGCCCCCAAGCCATAGCATGAATCTGGAAAGCCTTCCATAGAGCTAAACGCATCTGAAAACCTTCTAGACTTCCACCCCCGCCACAGCATGGGGATTTGGCGCTTTGAGTCCAAAGCCAGGCAAATCAAAATGAACCAGCCTGCTAATTGCTTAGGTGGAAGTTCAATGTTCCTAAGATATGCTTTCATTTGTGTTAATTGTGCATGTGTTTCCAATGAAAATTCCAAATGTGTGTTCGAGCTCTCCACCCTTTGGGGATGTTCACAAACATGCTCCAGTCTACCCAGCGCATGTGCGTTAACATTCAATTTGAAACACACCCTGCGCCGACATGCATATTTATGGCTCTGCCTCTCCCGTCAGTCGGCCATACCCCTCTCCCCAGCTCCATGCCCCCTGTTTCCATTTTTGTTTTCCTGGAGGCTGACTTGTCGAGGGATGCCTGGGGTTTTCGGCGGCCCGTCCCCGTGGTCCTAAAATGACACTAGCTGCTGACATCCAGTGGCTGCTTGGCTTCATTACAGATGTATATTCTGCCTAGCTATGCTGGACCCTGTCCCTTCGGAAGGGAGCCGTGCCCAGAGCTGCATAAGGACCCTACTGCAGACAGAAGAGTCAGGCTGCTGCCTTGTCAGGAGCGTGGGTCCTGCGATGTTTCAATTGGTTCGTGCCGTCAGACTTTGAAGAATAAGTGGAGGGCCTGAGACCCAGCCGGACTCCGGGCAGAGGACAGAGCAGACCCCTTCCATTCTGCCTTCCCCTCCTCTCTCCCCTTCTTGCCCCCTCCGCCTCACCTCCCCCTTCCTCCCCCTTAAAGGCCTAATGGGTAATCATTTCCTGACAAAAAAACTCAACTTGAATTGTGAAACAGAAGCCATTTTAAAAGAAACCGGCTCCACATTTTATTATTTTTCCAGGGAAAACAGGTTTTGCCTTTCCCCGGGCCTCGGTGCCATGGTAGGATATGAGTTGTGACAGGCCTGAAACACATTCAGAACAGTAAACGTGAACCCAGGCCGCAGCACCCTAATTTAAACCGGGGGTAGTCTAGGCAGGCAGTGTTTACCACTGCCCTTGGAGCACAAGTGGCTTTATTTCAGAGGAAATCATTCCTTTTGAATCCGAGACTGAGGGGGAGAGAGAATATAAGAAGGAAAAAAGTTTGGTTTCAATATGTGAAATTGGTTCCCCTGGGGGAAACTTTAATTCTTGTCAAATGTTTAGGGAGAATGCAAAAGGGAAATTTTCCACATTTGCAGATGCATTCCTCGGTGCTCCGACTCCGAGTTTCTGTGCAAAGCCTCTCATTCCCATTTGAGGTGCTTCTGGAGGGGAAGAGCCCTGGGATGGCCTGGGAAAGGGGAAGGAATACCTAGCAAGATGACAAGGTGGCTGTGAACCACAGCCAGCAAGATGAGTCTTAGGAGGAGAGGACTGAGGCGGGGCAGGCCAGGCGGAGGTTGGCCCTAAGGAGTAGGGCAGCCCTTCTCAAGATGGACAAGGCTTCTCATAAAATTGCCTTCCACCTGCCTTTCTTCTGGCTGCATAGGATCTGCAGGACCCAGGTGTCTGTGTGCTAGGAGGCAGGCCAGGCCAGGAGCCCTCGATGCCACTGGGAAGGGGGTGTTAGAAGACAGAGCGCTCCACTGATCCTGCTGGGCCGTATAAATGGAGCCATGGTTAGGGTCGTCAAAACTACGTCTGCCCCCCAGGTTCTGAAATCCAACGCTCCCGGGATAGAACAGTCAGGAATTCTAACAGGCAACTGGGGCACTTCTGGGCACAGCTGGTGTTTTGGAGAGGAAAGGAAGACTCAGTGGGGAGAGCTGCTGACTCCAGCCATGAGAGGGACGGTCTACGGACATTTCTCCTACAAAAATAGATCACCCGGCAGGTAGGTGAATCATCTGGAGATCAGCAAAGGCTGTGACAACCGCAGAGTTTAAATTGAGATGGGCCATGCAATGAGATCCTACTAGATCCCTTTAGCAGGATACATATGGGTCTCTCCACTTTGGGGGAGTTCAGATGGGTTTTGGGGGACTTAACTCTGGGCACGGTCCCCAGGGACAACTGGCTTCTCTTAGGCTGTTAGGTGCACTCAGGTGATCAGCCACCCTTCCTACGTTACCTCCCACATCATTGCCCAAGCTCTAGACTGAGGTATGCCCTTGACTTTCCCATAACCCCCTTCTCACACTGTTGTTTTTATATGTTTAAAACCTGTCTTCCTAGTTGTACAGGCAACTATCGGAGGGCAGAGTTCTGCTGTGTTGTTCACCTCTGAATCCCCAGTGCCTACCTCAGACTGGCACATAGTAGGTACTTGACCCTGCTGAATGAATGAATGAATGAGCTCTCTTGCTTATTGCTAATGAAGAAGAATGTCGGGAAAGGAGAAAAAAGAAGAGGTGAAGGTTTGTTAATACCAGAACTGGTCTAACATTGCTTAGCATGGTTTAGAAAAGAGCATTGAAGGAAAGATCCCTCGAGGCCTTTTTCCACAAGGCTAAAAGAAGCCTTGCCTGGGCAGCTGGAGGATTCCCACGGGGCAACCGGTGCACCTGTCCGCCATGTTGGGGTGCAGCGTTTGGAGAGTTGGTTGCATGCATGGGGAGAGCTGCCAGAGGCACAACAAGGAGAAAGCAAGGAGCAGGCCCAGCTCTGCGAAACAAGCAGCCTCTCAGAAGATAAGAATGATTACCCCAGTTACTGGAGCTCCCACAAACTTCCCTTCCTCACCCTTTGGGTTGAGGCACACAGGGCTGCCATTAAAGTTCGGTGTTATCTTGGAGGGCAACCTAGTCGGAACCAAGGGGGTGGGTCAGATAAATTCTCTGATGGTCAACAAAAGGCACATTGGTACTCTGAACAAAGGAGAAAAGGGGCCCCAAAGGGAAACCCAGGAGGATGCCAGCAGCAAAGGCAGCAAAGCAAATAGGTTTACAAGAAGGGTATTTAGAAAAGAAAGCTGCTCCCCTCACTGCCAATATAGGCTCCTTCACAAGATTTGGTTCTGTTATTGACAGCATTTCCTGGTTGATAGATGAAGAAACCACAGTGGACATGTTATGCAAGGATTTCAGCAAAACATGTGACAAGACATCCAACAATATTTTTAAAGACAGTATGGTGAAATACAGGCTGGATGATTACAAGGCTAGCTGGATTTGAAACGGGCAAACAATTGAATCTGAAGTGTGATTAATAGCCTGATAACATCTAGAGAGTTATTTCTAAACTTTAACTTTTTTTTTTTTTGCTGAAGAAGATTAGCCCTAAGCTAACATCTGTGCCAATCTTCCTCTACTTTATGTGTGGGTTGCTGAAACAGTGTGGCTGATGAGTGGTATATGTCTGCACCTGGGATTTGAACCTGCAAACCCAGGCTGCAAAGTGGAAGGCACCAAACTTAACCACTATGCCCCAACTTTAGCTTTTTTATCAGTGACTTTTATGAAGAGAGAAAATATCAACATTGCAAGAGAAAAAAAATCAAGAGAGATAGCCAGTGCCACAGAAGACAGATGCAAGATTCAAAATGCCATCAACAATCTCAAATATTGGTTAAAATTGATGGAATGAACTTGAACATGGAAGAAAAGCAAAGTTTTATATTTAGTGTCCAAAAATAAATCACAGAAGAACAGGATGAAGGAAACTCAGGCTGGCATAAGTTCCTAAGAAAAAGATCAGAGGATTAAGAATAACTAGAATGTGAGCAGAGGAGGAAGACCGAATGAGGAGAGTTCTGAAAAACGCAAGAAATTACTGAAAACATAGGATGTGTTGCTTGGAAAAGGAAGTTTGGGGAAATGTGAGTACTCTCTTCAAATATTTAAAGGATTGTCTATCAAGAAGAAGGAGCTGAGGCCAGCCTGGTGGCCTAGTGGTTAAGTTCAGTACACTTTGCTTCAGTGGCCCAGGTTCAGTTCCTGGGCATGGACCTATGCCACTCATTGGCAGCCATGCTGTGGTGGTGACCCACATACAAAATAGAGGAAGATGAGCACAGGTGTTAGCTCAGGAGCAATCTTCCCAAGCAAAAAGAGGAATATTGGTAACAGATGTTAGCTCAGGGTGAAGCTCCCTCAGCAAAACAGAAAAAAAAGAAGGAGTTGCGGAAGGAAGTCAGGAGCAACAGGGAGACAGACTTGTTCAACAAGAGAACAAAGGACTTCTTAGCAACCACAGCTGGTTAACATGGGCTGCCTTGTGAAGCAGTGAGCTCCCCGTGGTGGCAAGACCGGATCAAAGTCATCTGCTACATATTTTGCAGAAAGTAATCCTGCAGTATATGGTACATTGAACTAGATGGTTCTTGAGCCTCCTTTGGTCCATGTCCTCTGATTCTAGAAGCACTAAAGAGACTCTCTTAATAGTTCTTAAGTGTATGGAGCCCCAAGAGTTGCAACACATCATCTTGATGAGAATGCACGTTCTTAGGAAATAGTAAGTAAAATACTGAAATGAAGCCCAAGTGGATAGGATATTTGTGTGTGGCATTTGGGGGCAGGTGGTTCACCCTGTGGACAAGGATACCTGTGTACTAGTTTTGAAATAATGGGCAGCAAATGAGAAAGTCCCACAGTCCGCTGTGGGAAGGTAGCCTAGCACCTTCAGTGACTTCCAAAGTTCCTCTCAGACTTTCGATTCTGGGTCATTTTTTTTTTATCCTTTTCCCTGCCTCGGTCTTGGCGAGGACACAAATCATTAGGTCGATGAGTTTTCTTTGTGAATCACTCTCAGAACAAGCAGTTGGTCTGCCATGTCATAAAATATTTTTCCACTTAAAGACACAAAGGAATTTGTTGTGAACACAGAGAACCCTGACATGCTGTTCTCTTGCCAGCAGTCCCAGAAATTGTCTGAAAGAAAGAGTCGGAGGAGAGAGGAGAGAAAGGGGTGTTTCCATACTCTTCACGCACGGGGCTCCCTAGGCAAGCCTTCTTCAATTCGTCTGGCTGGTCTCATGAAACATTCTATTTTGTACCTTCTGGGGCTGTTGAAGAGGCGGAGTGGAGATTTACAACAACAGTTGTTCATTCCAGCCCAACTGGTTTGGCACAGGGAGGAGCTGTGTTTTTCAGAACAGCTTTTCGACATTCCTACATGAGCTGAAATGCATGAAAATTTCAGTTTTGAAACAGCCAGATGTTTTTGTCAGGGAAGAAATAGATGAGCTAAAGGAGACTGGGAGGATAAATCTGGGGCTTGGGGAGGAAAATGGCACTGCGGGGAGCTCATGTCTCTCTCACAGCTCCTACCAGCCACTCACCACGATTAGCCTACTTGTACCAAAGCCAGACCCCACTCAGCATTTTCCTTCCCGAGGATCCCACTTGGGCTGCAGTGCTGCTAACGGTCTGGGAGTTGAGGGAGACGCTCACCATCTTCCACTGCAGACACTGAGATGGGAAGGGCAGATGGCCCAGACCAGAAGCCCTCAGGGCACAATGGGCCCAGATGAAGCACACCCACAGCAGGCTGCAGAAGGAGTAGAAATAACATTAAGCTGAGAAATGGGGCCCTGGGTTTCTCAGCTACTGATTTTGTCATCTCTTTGAGCCCCAGTCTCATCTTCAGTGAAACGAGGGGCTTAGAATGGGTGATCCCTAATGTCTTTTATAGCCGCTAATTCAAGAAACCTCCCACTCCTCTCTTCCTTATAGACACATAATACATTGAAAGTGATCATGAGGAAATAACTTTCCCACTGCCAGTTACTGGAGAAAAGATAGAAAAGATTTTTTTCAATAAAGGTGGCATCATTTCCTTATTTGAAAAGCATTATTACTTTGGTAGATTCATTGAATTAAACCTATATTACAGTAAACATAGTCACAGGTTTTTCAAAATTGTTTTGTTTTCAAATATTCTGACCTGTTATCTTACCATGAATTAAGAAAGCATGGTCAGGTACTTATACTGATTGGAAATGGAGAAAGGCAGCAAGGCACAGGGCTCTTATTTCATATGACTGTTTTCCTCCTGAGTACAAGGTTTTCTTGTCAGTTCTTCACGTCTTTCCGGATCAGTCTTCCTTTGGGTTCTTGAGCAAGAGAAGCCCAGGAATCACATACCTCCTTCCCCGTGGTCTCCAGGAGTTCTGAGTCCTCTTCAATGGGTCTAAGACATTTCTTGAGCTACACCAGCTATCTGTCTGCTGCTACAGCCAAGAGCCAAGAGCTCCGGGCATCTTAACTGATGCTTCTTGGTGGTCTGGCACCTGCCAACATTCCCGCTCTTGCTGCCTCTATCCTCTGTCTTACAAAATCCTGCTTGGTTATAGGAGGGAAAAGGACTTTGAAAAGTGGGTGCAACTGAGAGTGATTTGAACAGAGAGCTGTGAAGGTGCCTATCTGTGTGTGTACCCGCCATCCGCCATCCTGGTGTGACTTCCAGAGCTACGCATTCAACTCCAGTGCCGCTCTTTGCCTGACGAGCCCCAGCTTCCCAGGCAGCTCCCCATGCTTTCCAAGTGCTACTAGCACCTGGGTGATTTGTTTAACATGACTCTTGTAAAGTTGCTGCCTCTCCTAGAGCCGCGTCAGCATGCCTACCTCTTCTTCGGAGAGAGCCAAGAGCAACTATTAAAAATGTGTTTGAAATTACACATTCCCCGCTCTCCTTGACAGAGGAGCTTTGCAAAGCTCGTTAAGAGAGCTGGAGAAAATTCCACAGCACATTTCTGAGTTTATGGTTATTATTTTGCATGTGCTGTTGAGCTAATAGAATATGACTTTGGCCATCCATGATCCAAGGGAAAATGGCCGCCTAAGTCCAGAGGCTTTACCACCAGAGCAGCAGAGATGGCTACCATTTTGGCCATTCACCCCCATCTGCTCCACTTGCAGACTTTGTGAAGAAGAGAGCCAAGGAGACAAAGATAAAGAGGAAAGGAATAAATTAGGCGGATTCTGGAATGAGTCCTCTTTCTTCCCTCCGCTTTGTTCCTTCTCCCCCTCCCCCTTCTTTTGCCCTTTCAAATGTTGGATGGGCTGATTTAAGCTTATTTTACAGCTTTTCTCTGACTCTGTGAAACTGAGCGCTACCAGAGCTGGACTCTGAGACTTGTAAATAAGCTCCTAGAGGGGCCTCGCTAAGTGGAAGCAGCCTGTTCAGTTCAATTTTCTCCTCTGGTTACCATGGATGACCTCCAGACATCTCAATTTCTTACATAATCCTTGAGCAAGCAAAGCCACTGCTCTGTTGCCTCTGATGGAAAGAATGTTACACTTGACCTTCTCCCTTGCTGGTGTATGAGCCTGACAACGTGTGAACCAGCCCAGCTCAGATCAGGAACCACCACATTGAAACTCCAGATACAGCCCTCATGGTTTTATATCTTCTCCAGAAGATTTGAATGCCTGGTAAATGTGTTGCTAAACAGACACATTAGAAGTGAAGTTCCCTACCACCTCATTGAAACTGATCCTTTGCTGTAAAAACAATGGAGTCCAGTGACGCTTCTGTCAAGCAAAATGTGAAACAACACCATTTGACCTCAGGCCAGGTGAATAATTTCAACCAGCAAAAGTTAAAACATACTGAGGCCGTCTAACAAGAAACACATATTGAGATATCTAGCATGTGGAAGAACTTCAGCCAAATTTTTCAAATCCATTAAAAGTGGGAACTGAACAGGTCAGAAACACCTGATTTCCAGTATTTTATAAATTTCTGAAGCAAAGAATGGAAGACTTCCCCCTAGTGCTACGAATATAGCTTCATCTTGAACCAAGAGTTTAGAAAACACGTAACATCCCTTTCTTCCCATTCAGCTGTGTCCCCCGTTCTTGATTTGAGACACCACCATTAAACAAGCCAGCTGTCCTCTATCGGAGGAACAGCATAGTTTTCTTTTCTTTCAGATTGAATTTAGATTCTCTCAGTCTGAAGAGACTGGAAGAGAAAGAAAATATTCCTATCCTACTAAATCAAATATATCTCGATAAAATAAATGCTGAATTCTGAACAGGACATTCTATAACCAACACCAAAAGAATTCTTTATTCTTCAAAATTTTAAGCACAATTTCAGGTCAAAGAGTTAAAAAACAATTTCCAAAAGACAATTCCAAAACTACATCCATCTGTCTAAAAAGACCTTGTTTCCAAAACCCTGTTGTAAGCTTTTTGTTTCCTGGATGTGGTCTTTTTTCCATCTCAAATTTTACATAAAGGACCAATCTTTACTCACAGAGCATCTAAGGAAAATTTTTCATCCCAGAATATTTTCTCTTTTTGATTTCCAAACACCCTTATCCCCAAAGCCGGATCTTTTTGTTTGTGATAATCACTGCCTACAAAGATCTGACCCTTTTACCTGAAAATGTGTGTTATTCAGATTAACATCAACTTTATATTCAACTAATTGTTCAAAGTTTGCAGGCCTTAAACAATCATCTTCTTCCTTCCATTACTTCCATCCTTCCATCCCCTGAAGGGGACATTTGCTCTTTTATTTAAGAGATATGTGGGGTACTCGGAGTCCTGAGAGCTTGGGGCCATCTGGTACACGGCACACAGCACATTCCTCAGATGCAAGGACTCCAGTGCACTGTCCTCCATCCAACTGGAGGGTGGCAGTTGGCTAATGAGAAACTCATGCATCAGTCTAGCAGCTGGAACTTCAACTGTTGGTCTGGAGAACTAGCATTTTCTAACTGACCATAACTGAAGTGTCCCTGATTCGGGACAGGAAGTCCTCTCCTTGAAATGTACCAGTGATCAAAGCATGGAGGCAGGATTCGGTCATTCACTCTGAGGCAGAAACGGCTGAAAAGAAGACCCACCCCACAGAGGCAGAGCCCTGAGAATGAGGTAAGGAACGACCGATTTTCCCAGCGGACAGCATCTGAAACCTCCAGCCATTCTTAAGTCTCTAGGCTCCACTTTGCTTTCACTGCGGCTCTTCTCTGAGAAAGGCAAAAGGGTGCGGAGAAACTTGTTGAGTTTCATATGGCTCTTACAACCACCATTTTCAGGAGACTCACAGAAGCAAATTCCTTTGAAGTTCACACAGAATTTAAGGAGAAACAGAAAGGTACCTGGCCGAGCCTGGCTGGGTTCTGAGTTGTCTGTTTATCCTTTTGAAAAGCAGGTGGCTCGGGAGTGCTGGCCTCACCGCCTGGTGACAGGCGCTGTGGGTCTCTGTCGGCTCTCTGAGGCTGCTTGTGTGTGATAAGGGGGCAGCTGGTCCCCGAGCGCCGAGCGGACTTTGGAAGAAGGAAGAGCAGCTCCACTCCAGTCACACGCGTGTGAAATCATCGCCTTCTGACAAATAGAAAAGAGTGAAATGTGTAGGGAAAGATATTTTTAAAGTACCAGTGTTGGAAACAAACAATTGCGGGGAGGGGAGCAAATGTAGGTTGAAAAAACTCAGTTTATTTGGTGTGGAGAGTTTCTTAATGTTTTTCAAAAAAAAAAGGAGAGAAAGAAGAAAAAGAAAAGGGGAAAAAGTAAATTCAAGCATAAAAGGACTTGTGAAACTGAAATCAATCCACCGGGCATGGGGAGACTCAGCTGTTCTAGGGGGCCGCTCACTCCCATGTGATTTTCCTTCTCTCATTATGTTATTTTCTTAGAGCTAGGCTAATTACCAAATTAACACCAGATTACCAAGTGGAAAAATTTTCTCATGCTTCAGATTATATCTACAAATTTCACTTCCCCAGGAAAGGCCCCCTGGATCTTTCTACTAGACCAGACTCCTGTTAAATCTGTCCAGCACCCTGAGGGTTTCCTTCACGGCACTCACCACGAACAGTGTGTGGGTGAGCATGCGATTTTCTGTCTCCACTGAGCTGCAGGCCACGTGGAGGTAGGCGAGAGTCAGTGCTTGCTCACTGTTGATCCTCAGCCACTAGCACAAGGCCTGCCACACTCATTCATTCACTCATTCATTCATTCAACAAACGTTCATTGTGCTCCTTCTGTGTAACAGGCTCTGTGCCAGGCACTGAGGACACTGAACGGCACACGGCAGAAAAAGCCTTCTTTGTCCTCAGGGTGTCTGAATTCAGGGATAGGGGTAGGGGTGGGAGAAGGAAGGCCAATATAGCAGTAAACAACTAAATGAACAAGATAACCGCAGATACTAAGTTCCATGAAGGAAGTAAAGAGGGTGACACGTTTCTGAATGCAGCCCTGGGCTGGGTGTGTGGGGGTGGGTAGGAGACCAGATGGAGTTGTCAGAGAAGCTTCAGAGAGGTGATGTTTGAGCAGGGACAGGAGTGTGAGGAAGTGACCAGCTATGCAAAGATCTTGGTGACAGAACATTCCATGCAGCTCTACTCCCTCAGATAACAGTGAGCTAGGCACAGCCGTAGGAGTGAAAGAAAACCACTGTGGCTGAAGCTTAGTGGGATCTAGGGAGAGAGGTAGGAGATGGGGTGGGCAGAAAGGCATCCTGTGGGTTACCCAGGCCATGACCAGGAGCTTGTATTTTGTTTCAAGCTCATAGGGAATCACCAGAGACGTTTAAGCGAACAAGACATCACCATGATTTAATTGGCATTTTTCAAAAATCGCTGACTCTTGCACAGAGGGCTTTATGGGGCTATGTACTGAAAACAGGGACATCCTAGTTCATGGGTTGAAAAATCCCAATGGCCAGGTCCCTGGTATGGGTCTTCAAAACAGCTGCCCAAGGGGACACTTTCATTTGGGGGGATTTTTGGAGCAAGTTAGGCAGAAATCTTGGTAGTTAGAGCAATCTTTCAGGAACCTGGATTCCAGACTTATGGACTCTGGCTCAGACATTTGAGGGTGTCTCCACGGCTACTTAATGGTAAACCTTAGGACAGAAGGTGTGGGGAGAAGGAGGAAGAAATAGCTTCTCTAGCTGTCGTGGTTTGACTTGCTCCCTTCCTGCAAGGCTGAATTTACAGATAAAATTTAGTTATTTTCTTCAGTAAGGAGATCTATTTCCACCCTGTTCATTTAGCAGGGTTGGGGGACAGCCGTAGCAAGTGTTAGAGACCATTGCTTCTCAAAGTTACCCCCAAAGCACTCTGCCATCTAGGGGTGAGTGACAGAGATTCCTGGGAAAGCAGCCTGTTCAGCGGAGGCCTAGAGTATGTTAAGTGTCGTCTTGATTTGACTTGCTATTCCATAATATACCTAGGTTTGTTTTAAAATTTAGATTATAATGCTTTAAAATATTTTATCAATTAAGTTGTTTTGTTTTTCCCTAACAATATTCTGGTAAAAAAAAAAGAAAAAGCCCATCCCTCCCAGGAGGTCTCGAGCGAGCTGACACATTGATGCCACATCTGATGGAGGCTGGGCCTGAGGGAAGGAGGTGGGATGGGAGGAGCTAAGAATCCTGCCCAGGTTCCAGAATATGCCTGGATTTTTAGGTGGTGCTCACGTCCTTCATTACACTCCCCTCTCCAGAGTGAACCTCTGTTCTTCCTGTGGGACTCTTGGGGTCCGAGAGATGGTTCTAAGTTCTACAACTATGGCTGCATCCAGCAGAGCAACCTCTCTTCTTGCTTGCTTCTGCAGAACCGCTGTGAGCTGCGCTTTAGTGGAAGAAAACCTAAGGGTCCCGCATCATTCTATGTCGGTTGGAATGAACTGGGCATGAAGTCCATGTCAGTTTTTCTGTTTTGCAAAATCAATGCAATTTCTCACTTGCTGAGCCAACCGCATGATCCCAGCCAAATCAGCCATCAACTGTTATCTTTTTTAAACTTCAAATAATGAAGTACTCTTGTTTTCCTGAAATGTCTTGAAAAGGTTATTTCTAGGCTGACACTCTGCTTGCCAGCTTTTATCTAGAAACACATTTTTTATATAGTCGCTTCAATTCCCTCAAAGAGGAAAGAGCCAAGAAAGAGTAAATAAAGCAGTGGCTGAATTTACTACCCACCCGTTAGTTCCCGGGCCCTGATGAAGCCCCAGCCGTGCAAACACAGCCTTTGTAGGTGGTGGCGCTGGCCAGACTCTCTTTCAAAAGGTACCCTTGTTGCCCTTCAGGGTTTAGAGTTGAAAAGGAAAGCTTTTCAAAACCATCAGAAAGTGAAAATCAATCTAAGTGCATCCATGTAGCGCAGAGTGTCAGAATTCATAATTAGGGGTCATAAATCTTTTTGCAACAGAGCAAAAATAAATAAGCTCGTGCAAGCACAAATCTGAAGGCAGCGGGCGTACACACACTCCAAGTGTCAGCTTTAATTTATTTCTTCACTTGGAAAGGGGAGACTTTGAAAGCTGGCTGCCAGTCTGGAGGGAGCCTCTTCGACTCTTCTTCTGGCCCAGACAAAGGCTTGAATGTTGTAGGGAGAAATCCAAAGAATAACACAGGAAGTTTTGACTTCTTACATGGAGAAAGAGTCCTTTGGAAGAGAAGGAGGGAGCGGGGAGAAAAGAGAAAGAGAACAAACCTCTTCCACAGTAATCTCTTTTGGATAATCCAAAATGCTTGGCACGTTAAAACAGAATCCCAACCAACAAACAAACAAAGAAAGAAAAGTCTGATTTACAGCATGCCGTTTGACACAGCTGGAGGGGGCTTAGGAAAGACGTTCACAGACCATTTTAACTGCAACGAGGATTTTGCGAGGACAACAAAAATACGTGTATAAATTTGTACATATGTATTCACACAATTCGGAGTGTACATAATCGTATTGCTTGTGAATGGAAACAACATCATTAAAGCATTAAAATTGGAGGGGATCAATAGTCATGGGATTTCCTGAGAGCTCCACGTGGAAAAAGGTCAATGGAAACAGTACCCATGGAACTGATTACTTGTCGTTAGACTCAGCAGCATGAAAATAAACTTTTCCTTTCTCTTCTGCTGTTACTCACTTTAAGGCACCCAAACAGAAAGCTTCAAACGAGCAAAGTCAAAAACTCCTCCAGGAAGATTCTAGTGCCTGGGAAGATGTCTTCTGCAGCAATCTTCAACAGTAGAGCGATGTCAAGAAGTTTATGAGCTGAGTCAGTGTCGTGCGTACAGGCTGCCCGTCTGTTGAGTCATCAGGAATCAGGCTGTGGGTTAGTCATGGACTCCTGGAGTCTCCTCTGAGCTTTCGTGTCTCAGTTTTTCTTATCTATCAAACAATAAGAAGACCTTTCTTTCCTAGCGAATCATTTTCATGTTTTAAATAAGTTAAGACATTGACGGCACTTTTAAAGCATGAAGTGCCTTAAACATACAAGAAATGTAGTGTTCCCAAATTACTCTAGGCAGCCCAAGAAGAGGAGACAGGGCAGAGGGCAGCTAATTACCTGCACAGGACAGAATGCTTTTCTAGTTTCTCTTGAAGGCCAGTATGGGATGGAAGCGGGTATGTGGAGAAAGCAGCAGGTGACGCTGTACTGGATTTGCATTTAGCTAGCTGTACTGGAAGGACTGGAGCTCGGAGGCATCAGTTTGCCTCGTAGCACCCTGCCTCTTCCATGCGGACCTAAGAGGAAGCCTGACTTGCTAGAATGGCAGTCTCATTTTTTCAGACCCATCTGTCATCTACTGTCAAGAAGAGCTAGAGAAATTGACTAGCATTTGGAATTATTCTTTGGGGAGGAAAATACTGGATCTTCTTGCTAGACTTTCCATCATTTGAAAAGACGAAGCCCATCAAGTTATCTAATGCCTACCTAGAATGCCAGTGCTATAAAGAATGAGGCAGTTGTGGGGCCGGCCTGGTGCCATAGTGGTTAAGTTTGAGCACTCTGCTTTGGTGGCCCAGGGTTCACATGTTCAGATCTCAGGTTCAGACCTACACAGTGCTCATCACGCCATGCTGTGGCAGTGCCTCACATACAAAGTAGAGGAAGATTGGCACAGATGTTAGCTCAGGGACAATCTTCCTTAAGTGAAAAGAGGAAGATTGTCAGATTGGCAACAGATGTCCGCTCAGGGCCAATCTTCCTCACCCAAAAAAAGAGAAAACAAAAGAATGAGGCACTCGTACTATGCCTTGATCGTGCTAAGTTGTGGCTCCCACAAAGAGTCTCCCAAGTACCCAAAGTCAGTTGAAAGGAGCCTCTTGAACTCTTCTGACACGTCTCTTGAAGATAGAACAGAGGATCTGCATGCAATAACTCAAGGGCTTAGGTTTTAGCCACTCCTCCCCCTTCCCTCTCTCACATTCGATCTGTTCCTGCAACCAGCAGTTTAGCTCCCATCTGCTTAAGAGTTTTGTTTCATCCGAGGATCCTAACACTACAATATTTGCAAAATATTGTGGAATAAATAAACTGTTATTCCAACAATATATAATCATTAACCAATCCAGGGCATGTTAAAATAATTCAATTTTTTTCTGCTGATGTCCTCCCCTTAAGGCTGGTCCCCACTGTCACCTAATCCCACCAAGAAGAGAAAATCATTCCCTCTGTTCAGCAGGGTCACTTCTTATTAAGTTCCATCAGTCCTCCCATGTCCCTTATTCATGACCACGAACTTCAGTGGCATAGAACAATCGACATTTATTCTTGCTCTCAAGTTCAGGGGATCCACTGGGCAGTTCTGCTGATATGAGCAGGTTTGGCTGATTTCAGCCAGGCTCACGTGGTCAGGTCACGTCAGCAGGTCAGCGAGGGTGCCAGCTGGGATGAGCCGTCTCTGCTCGGTATGGTCTCTCCTCTTCCAGCAGACCAGCCTGGACTGGTTCTCATGGCTACTGGGCAGCGTTCTGAGTGAGCAGAAGCACGAAAACCTCCTTACGCTTAGACTGATGCGCCATTCTTCCAGAGCATTCTATTGGCCAAAACAAATCACAAGGTTGGCCCAGATCCAAGAAGTGGAGAAACAGGCTCCACATTTTGGTGAGAGGAAGTTGCTTCTAAGTCACATTGCAAAGGGTATGGATGGATTCAGGGAGAGGTGGGGAATTGGGACCACTTTCATCGTCAATCTGCCACATCTTTTCCCTAAGTGAATGGGACACGCAAGCCTTATGTTCCACATTAGAAGAGAATGATAACTGTGTCTACATTAAAGCCCAGATGTTTGTCCTGTCTAAACTTGAAGGTAATAATTTACCAGGAATGGAAGCCCATAACAGCAAGTCCCAAAAGGAAAATTGCTGATTTATTTTTCCTGAGGGGGTTCTGGAATATGCCTCCTAGTGAATAAAAATCTTCTCATGAACTGAAACAAGTTGTAGAAGCTAAATATATACATACACATGAAGTGCGATTAAATATTCACTTTAATTTCAGCTTTAAAGTTTTGGGCTTTTTCCTATCTGGCCTTAAAGAAAAGCAACTTTCCCAGAGCAGAGTGGATGACCCACCATGTCTGTTAACAACCGAGGAAGAGTTTTCCAGCTTCTTGGTAGATGTAAGCTGGTCTGTGCAGACTTCATATGGCTTCCTGATAACACAGATCTGCTGGGTTTTAATATATTCAGCCACCCTATGAATGTGCTTATTTATCCCTTGGATGTCTGGATCCAATTTGACAGCCTTTGGATTTTATATAGTGTAACCATCTAGTCACTGACATAATTTTAGATTTGAGAGCCAGGGTTAGAAACGGTCCTGCCAAAGCCAAGGAAAATTGGACTGGGGAAAGAGCTTCTGTTGGGTCCCTCCACAGGGTGACCTGCCTGAAACAGAGGCCTGGGTCACTTCAAATACACACGGGGGGTGAGCTTTCTTTTTATTGGAAATGGAAAAACCAATGGACTAGCCCTATGGCGAAGAGGTTATTGGCCACTCCATATGCAGGCCCTTTGCCATGTGACCTTGTAGCTCTTCTTTCTAGGTGGAGTGTTCTTCTCCCCCTTGACTTTGGGCTCTACCATGTGATCTGCTTTGTCCAACAGGGTATTAGCAACATGATGCACGCAGAGGCTTGTTCTCTTGAGAACAGCACAGTCTTGAGAAGAACATGCCGTGGGCAGCTCAGCAATCCCAGGAAATGCGAAACACCTGAAATACCCTTCAACTGCTGAGATCATCAGTGTTGCCTCACTTGGTCCACAATTTGGAGCCAGCCTGCCCCAGCTGACCAGCTTGCACATGATCCAGAATAAAAGTTTATTTTTTGGTGCCACCATGTTTTGGGATGGCATGTCATACAGCAGTTTGTAGCAATAGCTCACTGATATTAGTCCCCATGGAAAGTAGAACAGCTTGTCAATTACAAGTGGAAGCCTGACGTTCAGTGTGTGATGCAGGATTTTTTACAGCTGCAGTATTGGGAAATTGTATTTCATCAGTGTGACTTGATTGGTCCTCATTGACGTTCATCATATGAGGGCCTCTCAGAGCTCCTCAATAACTGAGACAAATGTAAATTCGACATTTAAATTTTTTTCCATTTTTACCATAGAAATATTCATACCCAAAAGAAAATAGGTTAATGAGCCCTCATTCAACCATCACTCAGCTTCAACTTATAACTAGCATTCTGCAAAATTTATTGCTGCTACCCTATCCACTGTTTCCCCGAAAACTAGATATTTTAAATTCCAGATCCCCTAGACTATGGCCTTGTTGAGTTCCTAGAGTCAGTTAAAGTAGAAAAGATTCTCTCTCTCCAGCAGGAGTTCTTAAATTTGAGGAGAACCGCTGCCTCTCCAGATGGGCCGAATCGTTGATTTGCTTATGTAGGCACAGAAATCAGACAAAATGTCAGCTTCAATTTTAGCAGTACTAGAAGTCACACTCGTTTAAATGACCAGGAAGAACAACTCTGCCTTTCAGGGAAAATGTCGTGGGTGGCTTAGGGCTCCATTTCTGAATCTCGGCTGTCTAACAATTTCGGATGTGCCTGCCAGCCGGCCTCCTCAGCGGAGGGCAAGCACCTCGGGGCACATAGATTGAGTAGTGGTTCTTACATTTTAGAAAATGTACGAATTGCCTGGAGGACTTTAAAACCCAGACTTCTGGGTCCCCTTCCAGACCCACTGGATGGCAGTCTCTGTGAAATCTGCATTTTTTTTTTAAAGATTTTATTTTTTTCCTTTTTCTCCCCAAAGCCCCTCGGTACATAGTTGTATATTCTTCATTGTGGGTCCTTCTAGTTGTGGCATGTGGGACGCTGCCTCAGCGTGGTTTAATGAGCAGTGCCATGTCCGTGCCCAGGATTCGAACCAACGAAACACTGGGCCGCCTGCAGCGGAGCGCGCGAACTTAACCACTCGGCCACGGGGCCAGCCCCTGAAATCTGCCTTTTTAACAATGCTTCTGGGTGATTCAGCGCCACTTGTCCACAGACCACACTCCTGAGAGGCACTGGCTGAGGAGCGCCCAGGTCTAGAGCAACCACAGAGGCTTAAAGTGAGTCTTCTTTTCCGGAATTCGTATTTCCTTTGCATCTGTAAGTGGGGGCGGACTATAAAAAACCTCTGAAGTCTCTACCAGTCTAGAAATCTGCCATTTCTAAGATTTTCAATTTCCTTTAGGGCTTGTGCACCTCTACTAATTTGTAAGACTGCTATCCCACTGGGCTGAATTTGAAAGGTTTAGGCTCTGGGGGAATTCTCATCAACCCAAACCGAGGAGAGCAGGCCAGAGTCACTGCCCCGAAAGTTATTCAGGCTCCACAGGTAGCCGTGGAACAGATAGTCAAGCGTTATTTGAATTTCTAAACCAGTTCTTCCCAGGAGAAATGTCATTTAAGCAATGGGAGCTCCAGAAGTTATCTTCCAGCACAAAAGGGAATAGGAACATAATGGGGAGCACACAGCCAAAGAACAGTAAATACAGTGGCCTCCTCCTCTGTGTTCAACATCAAGGCCATTGGCGCAATGTGGGTTTCATTAATGGCTCAAAGACAATATTTCACAGTTGTAAGTTCAAGATGTTATTGAAAAACCCACACTGTGTTTTTTTTATCCTCACCTCCCCTCTCCCCGATGGTTTTCTTAAATCATCTTTTTAAAAATCTTTTAACATGGTTCTACCCAAGTGGTCATATTTCTAAGGGTCTGGGGCAATGCACACTGGGGCCAGTGAAACCCAAAACAGTTTGGTAGAAGGATGACGCTATTTCCTCCGCCTCTCAGGGGGAGAGGAGAAAAAGCTGTGAACCGGTTAAGCACATAAGCAGGATCATGTGGGTGGCCCCAGAGAGGGACACCTGTTTTGCTACTAAATGCAAGATCACAAACACAATTTTTCCGTAATATTATCCTATCTGAAGTTTAGCCAGAACTGCAAAGCCAAGGGAGCTTCTAGAGAAATTTAGAGCAAAATCTCACAAGGTCTTAAGGCATAACCTCGGGAAAGAGCCACTGCACTAAGAGAAAAAGTCAGCAGACATTCTTTTTCATAGATGCAGGCTATTCTGTAACATGGCTATACTGTTTATTGATGGACATCCATACTGTTTCCATTTTTTCTGTTATAAATAGTGCTGCAATAGATAAGTAAATATATGTGAATGTATATTAAAATGATACTTTGATTTCTGGAGGATGGATTCCTACGATTACTATAGATGGGTTAAGAGTACTTACAAGCACAGATATTTGACGTTTTAATAAATATTGCCATATTATTTTCAAGAGTTATACTAACACGTCTTGTTCCCACCACAAGTAGATACTTGTTTACTTAGACTTCTGTGAGCACAAGCTTGCTTCTTATTTCCACTCTAATGGGCATAAAATGATTTTCCTGTTATTTTTATTGGCATTTCTATTTGTCAAGTTGAGCATATTTATATATGTTTGTTGGTCATTTCATGGGCATTTTCTCCTCTGGGAATGTCTGTTTCTACCCTCTGTCATCTTAGGTTCTTTTTCTTATGAATTTGTAGAAGCTGAATAACGTTAACACTTGGTCTTTCACATGTGTTAATAATGTTTTTTCCCAGACTCATTTGTCTTTTAACTTGGTTCTTAATCTTGTCCTTTCACATACGGAGATTTTTAATTTTTAGCTAGTCAATGCTTTATGGATTCTGGGTTTCCTAAAGGCTTACGCTGCCCAAGGTTATAAAATATATATCTTAAAAATTTTTACAGTTATAAAGATCAAGAACTTTAACTTAACCATCTTAAATTCATTTTTGTGTATATTATGGGATGTTTGGGTCTCAGTCTGTTTTCTTCTGATCTGTGAAGCCAATCACCATGCCATCTATAAAAAACATCCCTCTGTCCTCTGGTGAATTGACATGCATGTGGACATGTGTTACATCCCCACAGATCTGTTTCTAAACTCTATTTTTTTTATTCCTTTGCCTATGCCACATTGTTTTATTTACAATGCTTTCATGGTAAATTTTAATATTCTCTATTTTTTCTAAAATTTTTTGGATAACTTTTGCATATCTATTTTTACACAAAACTTTAAAATACTTTGTCTATTAATAAACTATCCACTGAAATTCTGGCTGGAATTGTATCTTTCAAGTCTTCCCCTCCAGAAGCATGGTAGGTCTTCCAATTTATTCAAGTCCTGTCCATTGCCCTTTAATACTGCAGTCATGTGCCACATAAAGTCATTTTGGTCAACGATGGACCGCATATATGCCAGTGGTCCCCTAAGATGAGTAGCATACAGCCTAGGTGTGCAGTAAGCTCTGCCATCTAGGTTTGTGTAAGTTTGCTCTGATTTTCGCGCAACCACAAAATCGCCTCATGGCACATTTCTCAGAACATATCCCCGTTGTTAAGCTACGTATAACTGTGTTTTATAATTGTCATCATTTGGGTTCTTAGTCCACAATTAGAACCGTGTCGCTAATATGAATGAAATTATGCAGTCAATCCTCACTATTCGCAAATTCTGTATTTGCAAATTCACCTACTTGCTAACATGTATTTGTAACCCCAAATCAATACTCGCTGCACTTTCATGGTCATTCACAGACGTGCAAAGTGGCAAAATATTTGAGTCCCCTGATGTGCAAGTTCTCAGCTGAGGTTGAACGAGGTGATTCTCTGCCTTTCTGTTTCAGCTTTCGTACAGTAAACAAGCGTTCCTTGGGTGGTACATTTAGTATCACGTTTTTTGCATTTTTGTGCTTTTCCTTGGTGATTTTGCTGTTTAAAATGACCCCCAAGCATAGCGCTGACGTGCTGTCCAGTGTTCCTAGATGCAAAAAGACTGCGATGTCCCTTAGGGAGCAAAGATGTGTATTAGAAAAGCTTCATGAGACATGAGCGTGAGTGGGCTGTGAGGTCAGTGTTAGTCAATCAATGGTATATAGTAAACAAGGTGTCTCTAGACAGAAACACGCGTAAAACAAGCTTATATACTGATTGGTTGATGAAAATGTTACAACCAGAGGCTGTAGGAATCCAGCTGTGTGTTTCCCCGAGGAGCGATGGTTTGGTACTCACTAATTAAGTGTTGTGACAACTTTATAGAACTACTACAAATAACAAGAACTGAAATATATCTTTATCTGCTATCTTTAATCAGATTTTTATATTAAAATTATGCTAACTTCATACAATTAATTAGTAAGCTTTATATCTTTTCATATAATCTGGAATAGTTTAAATACAGTAATTTCTTTCTTTGGGCCAATGGTACTCATCCAGCCATATTGTCAGAGGTTCTTCAATATTAAGATACTTCAATAATGTATTTGTATTAAATCTTTTATTATTTAAATAGTAAAGTTCCACTCATATAAAATGGCTTCAATTTGAATATAAAGCCCCTCCCATTATGAATTTCCTCCTGAGAAATCAAAATCTGAAGGTTAAATCCCAAAGAGAAAAAGTCCAAACTTCTTGTTACAGTCCAAAAGATACAATATGCAAAAGCTTTTGCCCTTGTGAGTTAAAAATGCAAATTAGTTGAAGTTTAATATTCTTCCTCCTTCCTAACATCTGATTTTGCTCAGTGTTACTAGACAGTGTTACTAGGTCCTCAGTGCTTGGGTAGGGTCAGTGTTACTCAGCAGCTGCCGACCTTGGAAGGGTGTTGGTCATTCAAGAGCACAGAAGTTGAACTGGCCCCTCTTACACGCTGCCTTTAAAAAGCTCAACTTGTTCAAGAGAACAGATTAGTGGTTACCAGGGGAAAGGGGGGGTGGGGGTGGGCACAAAGGGTGGAGTGGTGCACCTACAACACGACTGACAAATAATAATGTACAACTGAAATTTCACAAGGTTGTAAACTATCATAACCTCAATTAAAAAAAAAAGAATAAATTCAACGTGTTCAAAGAAAGGTAAGAATATCACAACATTGCCTTTACAGCTATCAAATTTAGGAGGCAAGCCAATTTGCAGACCCTGAGTGCAGTAATCCCAGATAAAATTATGTTCTCAGAACCCAGTGCCCACAGTTGCCAAAGTCCAAAGCAAAAACTCATTGGCGTCTGAAAGGAGAGGATGGAGAAAACCTTGCTTCAGTTCACCAGGACACTGGCTAGTCTACATCGGTTATTCAGAGTCCACAACCTGGGAATTTAACCTCCATCGGAAGAGATCTTCCATCCAGAGGTTAAATTTGGCACTATGCATGAACATATGTGGAGAAGAAAGCTATCTATACATACTGTGTCCCCTTTCAGGAAGCTGTGTTTTTGAAAATGCTGTGTTCTAATAATGTTTCTGCTATGATGCTGACCCAGGCACTGAATCTTATTTGAGGAGACTTCATTTCCCATCCAGCATATTCAGTCGTGTTAGTTTCTAATTTTTCTTTTGGGCAGCCCATGATGAGCTGAGCGTGGTCTGTGCAGGATGTACTCAGCACTCAGGTGAAGAGGCATTCTCAGGGCCATGCTGCTGTGGGTCTCCTGAAGCCTGGAGACTTGCCTTCCAGGGCTGGTTTCTCTCTCATTCCCCATGTCTGTTTCAGCTGGAAGATCGAGGCTGCTCATGATAATTGTGCTCGGGCTCCTAGAGCCCTAGCGAAGACCATTCTTCCACCATGGGCTGCTCCTCAAGACAGCACTCTTCACAATTTGGGTCCCGGGCATCTCAGGCTATGGTTAGGGCATGCATAACTGATCGATCTAGAACGGGGAGGCCAGACAAAACCCAGCACGCTCAGTTAAATAGGAACTGCAGATAAACAACAAATACTCTTTAGTGTATCCCAAATATTGCATGGGATACACTAAAAAAATTTTTTTGTTTATCTGAAATTCAAATTTAACTGGGCACCTTGTGCTTTTATTTGCTCAGTCTGGCAACCCTAATCTAGAGCTTGTTGGAAACCACATGGTAGGGGTGATTCTTCAGCCTGGAGGCAGCCAGGCTGAATCTTGAACTCAAGATGGCCCCTTCATGCTTCCCTCCTTGGCCCTGAATGGAGAAGGGCATGTGGAGCCAGCTGGTCTGCTGCTGCTTATCTCAGCCTGGCAGCCACATTGACCTAGATCCACACGAGGCCCCGTAGAGTAGGCAGAGCTCAGTTTTTTTGCAGTTTAAGAGCAGTAAACATTGTTCCAACCACTAATGCCTGAGGAGGTCTCATCCTCCCTTGGTCTTTCCTGAAAACTTGCTCCAGTGAGGCTCCAGGTCGCGAGCATCAGCCTCACTCGTAAGCCCTCCCCCTCCCGCGGCCTGCGCACCTGCTGTCTCGCTCAGGCCACTGGCCCACCCACCAACTGCACGAGGTACTCTCAGCCCTGACACATTGTACAGCTGCTCATCTGTAGAAAGAGTGTCCCTTGTCTGTGGATAAAACCACTCTAAGTGCAGTAACCTGCCACCGGGTAATGCCACATGACAAGCCCTTGAGAAATGTGAGCTTTAAAACATCCCACCCAGACTGTAACATTGACCTAATGGGACTTCCAGAGTAGAACTGAAGGTGGGAGTGGAAAAAGTTTCAGTTCACTTCAGAAGAAATAAAAGTTAAGTTCAATACACATATGTAAAAATGCTCAATTTCATTTATAATATAATTTTTTCAAACTAAAGGAAGGAGATGCAGTTTGGGGTCTATTTGGCAAAAATTTGAAGATTTATAGCAACTGGTATTATCAAGGGTGTGAGAAGATGATTATTGTCACGTAGTCTTGGTGAGTGTAAATTTGCATGACCTTATTGGACAGTAAAAATTCCATAAAAGAGGGGTGTTTATAATAAATAAAAATAGAATAACCCAATTGTCAATTAACAGGGGCTAATGATTATGGCACACTCTTATGATAAGCAGAATGGGAGAGATTTATGTATAATGACAGGGAAATATCTGTGATATGTTAAGAAAAGGAAATTGAAGAATTGTGTGTATATATTGTGTGTATGCTCCCATTTCATTTTTTAAACTATCTGGATTGATAGACAACTAGACAGATTGATAGCTACGTGTGTTCCAATTGGCCGCTGCGTTACCCAGAGTTAACGAGGAGGGCAAAAGTGCTGTTTTACAAGTGTGAACCAAATAAATGTCCCAATCAGTTGGAGCCCACCAAGCCAGTTTCTTAGTGATAAAATAGGACAATGTGGGGGGTCATGGGTCACCTATCCCAGTTTAATCTCCTACCCTTGATCTTTCTTAAATTGTCATGGGGGCTATTCACCCCGAGTCTGAGCAGTTTCCTGCAGGAAATGGGGGAACCAGGTTTTGTGGGGCCTGACTGTATACAATTTGAAGGTCCTGTTTAGTAAAAAAAATTAAAATATCTTGCTTATGCAAGTGTTGAAAATCATATGACTGTGTGAATCCACTGCTAGGGCACCTCCCAGGACCTGGGCAGAAAGGGAGGCAGCGAGAGGCCCAGAGTTCAGCCTCAGCAGGGTGCGGTTGGTGCTTAGGCAAAGGGGAAAGGAGAAGGGGAGCCCAGACTTGGTGCTTCCTCCAAGTGCACAGTCAGGCGAGGGCAGTCAGTGACTAGCATTCAACTTCACTGCCCCTCGTGGGGAAAGAGAGAGGTTGCTCCCCAACCCCAAGCCAGGTGAGCGTGGCTCCCTCGAGAGACACTCAGGGATGGGGGGTGTCTGCTTCCCAGCTGAGGATCCTGAAGGTGTTTTGGAGCAGCACATATGCCACATAAATGACGGAGGCTACAGGGGGCAGTAGCCCAGGAGCCTGCACTCTGTTTGGGAAGGCAAGTAAGTATGAGCTCCATGGGCCGAGGGGTGCTGCAGCAGGTAACTGAGCATGAACTATCTTGAAAGGACCCCACCCAAGGGGGCTTCCAGTCTGGATGAAGAGACCTTGAAGAAGGAGGTGGGGGGTGTTATGCCAGGCAAGCAGGAACTAGGGTGAAGATGGAAGGCGCCAGGCAGAGTGTTAAGAGATAATATCTTACTGGATCTCTCCAAAGAATCCACTCGTATGCCCCCTAAAAAGCAGCATTTGGAGGTCTATGTGACAGAGGGAGCTATAGACAGCACCACTTACGTGAAGAGAGCACTGCCGGTTTTCCTTTCGTCCCTTCCCCCCTTCCTTGCCCACCTCCACTCAGGAAAACATTAGTGAGCGGAGAAGTGTGAGCTCAAGGTGGAGCATTAACGAAAGCATAGCCCCCACCCCTCGACTCCACTGCGGATTCCAGAACCAGGAGGATGGAGAGGAGATGCTGGAAACTGGAGATGAGGTTGAAGTTTTGTTATATTGGACTGGACTTTTAATATCTGAAAATGTGACAGTTCTCACAGCTGAAATAAACTGAAGGACATGGAATCTGCCAGAGTTACCACTGATGAAAAGAGAAAGATATCAGAAAGAGTTTGTTGAAAGACAGTGGCGAGAAAAAATTTGTGCTGTTTCCTGATTGTACCCCTACTCTGTTCAGCCTGCTAAACAAGTCAGTTAACGGGATATATTGGTCATTCTATTTTTTTTAAACTTTGTGAGACTGGTTCCAGTGGAGGACCCACCTACTTTATCATAGTAACACCATGCACTAAGACATGGCGATTTGTAGTAGAATTTGCAGCTCACACATGACACATGATCCCCTCAACCACATTCATAGTCTTGACAACCACCAACAGACATTTAAAAAGTTCCCTTTCATTCCATCCCTTGATTTCTATCCCTTCCATCTCTTCCTAACAGAGGCAACCGAAATTTGTAATCATAATTGACACTGATCTCTTTATGGTTTGCTTGCAGCGGAATGACGTGGAAGCCTGAGGGCCTCTGGGACAGCAGAGACGTGTGATTGCAGACTTCAGTGCTGGCCAAAACTCCAGCACAAGAGTCTTAAATTTTGTTATCGCCAACATATATAATTTCCAAATATCTATAAACAATATTGAAAACTCGGGAGTAGATTATCCCTTCCTTTCAGCAGAGTTTACATAAACTTCCCCATTTAGCATAATATGCCTTGACTCTCTTAAAAATTTACTTCCATTCTACTTTTCATATCAATGTGACACTATTTCGACACTCACCCAAGTCGATGCTGTTTTCTCAAGCTGATATATTTGTCCCCTTCAGCTCCACCCCCAAAACATATAAATGCATTACTGCTCCCTCAACAAGATACTTGCATTCAGCAAATAATCGTTTGTGCAATTATTAAGAGCCAGTCTGAACATTAGAGATATAATAGCAAACAAGGCATTTTCTTTGCCTTTCCAGAACTTTCATTATAGTGGGGAGTTAGTTGACAATACATTGAAAGATATAGTAGTCAAAATTCTCCAGAGAAACAGAACCAATAGGATAGATAGATAGATAGATAGATTTATTATAAGGAATTGGCTCATGCAATCGTGGAGGCTGGCAAATCTAAAATCTGCAGAGCCAATGCCCCAGTTTGAGTCAGAGAACTGGTAGACTGCTGTAGAACCAGGAGGAGCCAGTGTTCCAGTTAGAAGGCCATCAAGGAGGACAATTGTCTCTCATGTGGGAAAGGGTCAGCAGCCTTCAGGCCCTCAACTGATTAGATGAGGCCCACTCACATTACAGAGAGCAATCTGCTTTACTCAGTTTACCAGTTTAAACATCAGTCTCATCTGAAAACACCCTCACAGAAACACCCAGCATGATGCCCAAATATCTGGGCACTCATGGCACAGTCAAATTGACACATAAAATTGACTATCACAAGAGATAAAAAAAAAAGTTGAAAAATAAATAAGATGTTTTATGACTGTTAGGCTACTGAGAAAATAAACCTGGTGATCTTATCACACGGTGATATGACAGAAAGCAACTGGGGAAGGGAAAAGATTAATATAGGCATGTATTTAAGTTATAACACTGTCCCAAACTTTAAATACATCAGTATTCAAATGCCATCTTGTGGTTGATTATTCACATTAGGTTTTGTTTATTTCCTGCCATTCATCTCACATCTGTTAAAATCTGTGAAAATGTTTTTTGGAGTCAATGGAATTGCTCCAGGGTTTTTCGCTCCTATTTCACTTGTAGTATTAGTTGCAATTGCATGCTTGATGGATAGTAAGGATAGTAAGAAGCCACGCCAGTTTTACGCCAGGTTCAAATGTCTTCTTTGATTGCAGTGGATTTAATTCAAGCACACTATAAAATAAAATATTCATGGTCAGTGTACATAAGGATGCCATAAGAGAAATATTTACACATTTAAACTAACAGACAGAATCACTTTACAACCCCTATGTTGAGTGCAACAATAACATCATTACACAGAATAAACAGGACTGAATTATTTCCCAAATTCTAGCCCTCCATAAATAGTAGTCTGTATTCTTGGCCCAATCGTCTCTTCATTGCTTTGTAACTTTATGAAATCTAATAAAAGCCTTATCATCAAAAAGGTCTTGGGCGTGGCCTATAACCCATGGTTTATCTCTTAGACAGATTGTCATTATTACGTTCTTTTCACACACACATCACCCCTCTCCTTACATCTGCATTGTTCAGAAGACCCACTGAACTCAAGAGAATTAATTGCTGGCTCTCTCTTTAATACATAAATGTACCAAATCAATTCATTGTATACCTTAAATGTACACAATGTTATATGTCAATTATATCTCAGTAAAAATAAATGTTTAAAAATATTCTACAAAGCAAAAAAAGTTTATTAAATAATGAAAACACGCTGAAGAATATTTGTAACATATGTAAAAGGTACAACCCAGTAATATAAATACACATGTATATTAGTTTCCTCTTGCTCTGTAGCACTAATTACCGCAAACTTAGCCACTTAAAACAACACCCATTTATAAGCTCACAGTTCTGGATGTTGGAAGACCAGCATGGTGGGACAGGGTTCTCTGCTGCGGTTGTCACAAGGCTGAAATCAAGGCGACGGCCAGGCTGAATTCTCCTCGGAGGCTCTGAGGGAGAGTCAGCTTCCAAGCTCATTCTTGTTGTTGGCAGAATTCAGCTCCTTGCAGTTGTAGGATTTACGTCCTCATTCTTTTGACACGTGGTCCCCCTCTATCTTCAAGCCAGCAATGGCACATTAGTCAAATCCTTCTCATGCTTTGAATCTCTGACTTCCTATTCTGCAATTAGCTGGAGACAACTCTGCTTTTAAAGAGTTTATGTGATCAGGTGTGACTCACCCAATCTCTCTTTTGATTAATTCAAAATCAACTAATTAGTAACTTTAATTACATCTGTAAAGTCCTTTTTGCGATATTAAGTGACATAACCTTTTTGCGATATTAGGGGACAGAGATCATTGGGGTCATCTTAGAACTCTTCTTAACCATGCCTTGTAGCCAGCACCCAGGCAAAAAGATGGAAATGTATCAATCCTGTGTGGGTACCTCCCTGAGCTTATCCCCTTAGCCAAATTTTCTCAAAGGTAGAAACCTAAGAGCGTAATTATAGTCATGGGATATGCGCATCTTTAGCTTTACTGAATGATGCAAAAATGTTTCCTACAGTTTTAGTTTTGATTTCTAACTTAAGAGCATTGTGGTCAGACAACATGGTCTATCTGATATTAATCCTTTGATTTTGCGTGTGTTTATAGCCTAGCCTATAGTCAGTCTTTATAATGTTTTACATGTAATTTAAAACAATGTTCTACATGTATCCAATGGATGAAGCTTGTTTATTGTGCTGTTCAACTCTTACTAATGTTTTGATTGCTTGATCTAGCCTCAGAATCAAAGTTCCCTGAAGGTAGGAATTTTTGCCTATTTTATTCACTGTTGTATTCTCAGTGCTGGTACATGGTAGGTGCTCAATAAATATTTGTTGAAGGAATAAATCAATCATTGAGAAACGAGTGCTAGACTCTCCCACTATCATGTTGGGTTGTTAATTTTTCTTAGTACTTAAAATATGCTTCACGTACTGTGAGGCTGTGGTATTGAGTGCATAGAAGCATCTAGAGTGTTCTATTTTCCTAGTTAATTGAGCCTTTCATCACTATACAGGAACCTTCTTTATCACTAGAAATGCATTTGCTTTAAAATATTTTGTATCTGGTATGAACATAGCAAAACCATCTTTATTCAGGCTAGTAAATCTTTTTCTGTCTTGAACTTTTAATCTTTCTTAGTTATTATGCTTTAGGTGTGTCTCTTTTAAATTGAAAATAGCTGAATTCTTTTAAGTCTAATTTGGTCAACTTTGTCTTTTATCTAGACAGTATAGTACTTTACATTTATTGTATTGATATGTAGCATTTACATTTATTTCTCCTATATTATTTTGTACATTGTATTCTCCAGCTTTTCAATGATTTTCCAGCTCCATTCTTTTCTTCTTTTGAATGTATAGAGTGTTTCTCTCTACTAGTTTAATGTTTTTATCAATATATATTTTTTACAGTTTCTCTAGATATTTTAATATGCATATTTAACAACTCAGGGCTAGTCAAAATCTTTCTCTTCTTCCTGAGTAATATAAGAACTTTAGAACAGTACTCTGATCATCTTTTTCTCCCAATTTTGATACTACCTTATTTTTATAGCTCAAATTAGACATTATTAATGTGCATGTAGTCAATGCGTATTTACTTACCAATTTTTTTCTCTGTATTTATTCTTATATTTCAGACCAGCACCTTGGATCATTCTCCTTTTTCCTGAAAAACATCTATCAGAATTCCTTTTAATGAGAGCCCCTCTATTGTTACCCAGGTTTATGTTGGTTTGACAGAAAAAGCTTTGTTTATCCTTATTCTTATTCTGTGGGTACACACTCTGCTTGACAGTTTATTTTTCTTATCACATTAAATATATTTACCACTGTCTGGCTTCCAATATAGCTGTTAGAAAGTCACTGATAGTTAAATTGCATTCATTGGTGGTTAATGTGTTATTCTCTCTGCCAACAGTTATCAAGACTGTGGTACTGAAATACAGATAGACAAATAAAAAATAGGACAGATTAGAGAGTCCAGAAATTAATCCACATAAATATGGACAAAGAGTTTTCAACAAAGACGCAGAGGCAATTTAGTGGTAAAGGATAGTTTTCTCAACAAATGGTTCTAGAATAATTGGATATTCACATGCAAAATAAAATCATCTTTGACCCATACCTTGCACAATATACAAAAATTAACTCAAAATGGATCAGAGATCTAAATGTAAAGCCTAAAATTATAAAACTTTTACACAAAAGCATAGGAGGAGATGTATGTGGGCTTAAGTTAGGCACAGATTTCTTAAATGTGATAGCAACAGCACAGTCCCCATAAGTACAAATTGATAAATTGGGCTTCATTAAAATTGAAAACTTCTGCTCTTCAAAATGCACTCTTAAGAGCATAAAAACACATGCTATAGATTGGGAGAAAATATTTGCAAATTGTATATCTGATAAAAGACTTGTACCTAGAATATACAAAGAACTATCAAAACTCAGTAATAATAGTAATAAAAATCCTCAACTAAAAAAATCACCTACGATTTCAACAGACACATCACCATAGAAGATACATTAGACGGCAAAGAAGCACATGAAAAGACTCATTGTTATTAGTTACTGGGGAAATGCAAATTAAAACTACAAGATACCATTACTCACCTCCTTAAATGGCTAAAATTAAAAGGGTGAATGGGTAAAGGAACTGTGATATATCTATACAATGGAATACTATCTGCCAATAAAAAGAAATGGCCTATTGATACCTGCAACAACATGAATGAATCGCAAATAATTATTCGGAATGAAAGCAGCCAGACAACGAAAGTACATGGTATGATTCCATTTATACAAAACTCTAGAAAACTCAAACTAATCTCCTGGGAGAGGAAGCAGTTCAGTGGTTGCTCAGGGTGATGGGGAGAATCACAGGGAGGTGTTACCAGGGGGCAGGAGAAAACTTTCGGGGCTTATGGCTGAGTTCATTATCTTGATTGTGGTGATAGGTGTATAACTATGTCAAAACTAGTCAAATTGTTTACTTTGTATCTGTTCAGTTTATTGTATGACAATTATAGCTTAATAAAACCATTCAAAAGACAATAGAAAACAATTTACTCTGAATTTTATAGATTTAAAAAAATTGAACAAATTATTTGCCAGCTGCCTGAGCACATGCAAATAGATACACGTCACAGAGGAAAGTTGCCCACAGTTGTTTCTCTAATAAACCTCAGGTTAACACAATTGACTAAATGAAAATCTTTGGTTTATGACGCACTATCATCATTGGTTCATGCGTAGTCTTTGTTCGTTTATGTGTTTATCATAACGCTGTGAAGAGTCACAAGTGCCTGGCCAACTGGAGAACTATAACTCCGATCATCACTTCTACCCATTTCATCCCCTGGCCCTGAAAGCCTGGCTCAAATGGCCAAACACCCGGAACTTTCTATGTAGCATTCTCTTGATATCTTAGAATATTCTTATCTAACATGACTGAAAAATGTTGGTTAGCTCTGGATGTCCTTTGAACTTTTTAAAAAAGGGTGTCATGCTCATAGCAGCCCTATTCACAATAGGCAACAGATGTAAGCAACCCGAGTGTCCGCTGACAGATGAACAAATAAACAAAATGTGGTGTATGCATACTGTGCAGTATTAGTCAGCCTTCAGAAAGAAGGAAATTCTGCCACATACTACCATGTGGATAAACCGTGAGAACATTATGTTAGATGAAATAAGCCAGTCACAGAAAGACAAACACTGTATGATTCTACTTACGTCAGGTACCTAGAGTAGTCAGATTGACAGCGACAGGAAATAGATGGTGGTTGTCAGGAACCAGGCAGAGGACAAGGGGAGCTGCGGTCTAACTGGTACTTTCAGATTTGCAAGATGAAAATGTTCTGGCAATAAATGTCAATAAACTTACCACTGAACTGTACACTTAAAAACCGTTAAGATGGCAAATTTTATGTTACGTGTCTTTGACCATAAGTAAATAAATACAAAAAGAGAGTATCATGCTAAAAGTAGTCTTTTTTCACTGAACATTACTAAATCATTATTCGTATTATCCTATGTCGTTGTAGCTAGTTTCAAATATTATTTTCCTTCTTTCTACTTTCTTTGGTTTATTTTGATGATTTATTTTGCATGATTCATTAATTTTCAGCATTTATTCCTTTTTAATTTATGCATCAATGGGTGTAATTTTTCCTCAGTGTACGTATGTTTTAATGTAGTGAAGGTAATATATTGCATTTGAATATGAATTATTTCTGTTATTAGTCAGACATTTTCTAATTTTCATTATGATTTCTTCCTTGACCCAGGAGTTATTATTTTTATTATATAAAAATTATTGAAAGTATAATCTTTAAATTCCAAGCACGTTAGGATTTTCTAGTCACATTTTCTTTCTAGCTTAATTCATTGTGTTCAGAGAACCACAATACATGGGTCATTTTTAAAATGTTCACGTGACTCAAAAGAATGCCATTAATTTTTAAGTAATTTCTAATTTTGCTCATGGATTTTACATTTAAGCAGCGTAGATTGTTTAAATCTCAAAATAATAGAAAATTTTAATATTTGCTTTTGTCATTAAATTCTAACATATTTTGGCCAGTATAATACCTGTTCTTTGAAATTTGCTGAGATTTGCTTTATGGCTTAGAGAATGATGAATTTTTATAAATGTTACATGTGTCTATTAAATCATGGCTAATTGTGTCATTCAAATCTATACTTTTGACTGATTATTTTTCTTGTATCCACAATTAAGAGATGTTAAATTCTCTACTATGACATTGGATTTGCCAATTTCTTCTTACAGTTTCAGCAATTTTTGTATATTCACATTAATTAGGTATATACATGTTTATAATTTTTATATCTTCTTATGAATTGAACATTTACCATTATATAGTAAACCTCTATATCCTTAATTATGCATTTTGTTTTAAAGTATATATTTTTTATATTAATTTAGCAACACTACCTTTCTTTTAATCAGCATTTATCTAATATATATTCTGCATCCCTTCGCTTTCCACCTCTCTATAGCCCTACAGTGTAGCCTTACAGTGTTTAGGTCCATTTTACATAACAGCATATAGCTGGATTTTTAAAAATCCACTCCATTAGTCTCTATTTTTTCATTGACAAGTTTAGTTCATTTATATTGATTTTGATTATCAATATAGTTGAACTTACTTTTTTTCTGAGGAAGATTTTCCCTGATCTACAATTTGTGCCAATCTTCCTCTACTTTGTGTGTGGGTCGCTGCCACAGCATGGCCACCAACGAGTGGTGTAGGTGCATGGTGGGAGCTGGCCTGGGCTGCTGAAGCGGAGCTCGCCAAACTTAACCACTAGGCCACGGGCTGGTCCCTGCAACGCTTCTAAGAAGAAGAAGAACGTTATTTGTTGGAAGGTCACCTATGTTTTTCTTTGTAAGATGTCAAAATTGTGTTTGTTTTGTGTTTTCCAAGTACACTGCTCTTTATCTAGGCTTTTCCTTTTCTCTCTGACACATTAGGAGCCTTTGCAACCTGAAGTCTTTCATATTTCTTTATTTCTGGGAAAAGTTCTAATTGTTTTCTTCATTGCTATTTTTTTCTCCTAGAATCATTTATCTGTAGAAGTTGGCACTTTTACTTCTATCCTCCACCTATCTTTTCTGTTTATATTTTCTCTTCCTTTGTCCTGTTTTCTTTTTAGAAGACTTTCTCCGTCTGTTCTAGCTCAAGAGTTGGTTCTTCAGCTGTATCCATTCTACGATTTACACCATCTGTTATGTTTCTTATTTCAATTCCTTTCTTTTTCATACCCAATATTTGTACTAGGCTCTTTTCATGTCTTTGTGCTTCTGTTTCATACTGCCCAAATTGTCCATTATGTCTTTCAATACACATATTAAGTTTATTGAAATATCTTGGTCCATTTGGGTCTAATATTTCAGGGATATCTGGTTTGTTGTTTTTCCTTTGAGATAATTATACTCCATAAATATATCATTATTTCAGTTAGTGAAATCATACTCTCCCGAGGGTATCTTATAAAGGATGTTAGAAAAGCCCTCAAAACCTGCAGAAGCCCACACCCTGGACCTATCATCCCAAGTGAGCACAAGGAGTGAGCAGAGATGAGCCGTAGGGTGGAAAGTCCCATCATAAAAACAAACTAATCACCCTCCTTTGTCACCAAACAACACCTTCACGTTAGGACTTTTGCATGTTAGAATCACTTGGCAAGCTTTGAAAATGCTGATGCCCAGGCCAACAGCTCAGGCCAATTAAATCAGAATCTCTGGGGATCTCGAGAGGGGGAGCCTACCCTGGATTGTCCAGGTGTGCCCTCAACGTAATCGCAAGTGTCCTTATAAGAGGTAAGCAGAGGGAGATCGGACAGAAGAGGAGAAGGCAAGGTGACAGTGGGAACATGGACAGGAAAGTGATGATGGGGCCACCAGCCAAGGAGTGAGGAGACCCTCCAGAAGATGGAAGAGCCGTGGAAATGGATTCTTCCCCGGAGCCCCTGGAATGAGTGCTGCCATGCAGACGCCGATCTCGGCCCAGCGAAGCCCATTTCAGCCTCCTGGCACGAGAACTGTAAAAGAACAAGTTTGTATTGTTTTAAGCCATCAAGTTTGTGGTAACTTGTTGCAGCACAATAGGAAGCTAACAGAGCTCATCTTTCACTTTTTAGTTCGATTAATCCTATACATTTGTTATAACAAGCATATGTTAATTTTTGTAATTAAAAAATAATAAGGAAAATGGAGTATTTCTGGTCATTAAAATGATCTTTGTACCTTGTGAATTTTTCAACATGCATATGTATTACATGTTCAAAAATAAAATATGTATACCAAAAACAAGGAGCAGGATGCTGATTTGCGTTGCTCTCCATGGACCATTCGGCAGTCTGAAATGTATAGGAGGAATGTGGGTACTTTGCCTTTGGCTGCTTTATTTCTGTTTTTGATGTTATTGAGTGTTCTTCATTTGTTTGGTTTCCTGTAACCGTCTTCCTGGGGACAGAATGATATCCTAGTGATGCATATTGGCCTACCAAGGACACAGGGCTGTGACTTTAATTGGTTTCTCTGCAGCAGTGTTAACCAGCCACATTACCAAGAACTTTAATGATGAAAAACAAAAACAAAACCTTAATGAGCATCAGCTATCTCTTTGGTGAGGGTATTCGTAGCTTTCCTCTTACTTTTCTCTTTGCCACTGTTGGTCCAAAGCTGTGGAAATAACCCCAAGTGAATTTGACCCAGTTTCTTCCCTGGTCTATATTTTATCTCAACAACTCAGCTCCTGAAGATTAGGGACATCCCCAAGTAGTAAGAAGCCTGCACCCTTTGAAGAAGCCACTAGATTATAGGAAAATAGTGGAGAAGAGCCACCTGTTTTCCCTTCTATTGTCACCATTTATAGTCCAACTTCTCCAGGATCTGCCGCAAGAAGACGGGACCACAGCATGCTAGCCTCTCCAATGATCCACCAATGCTTCCAGACCTCGCCCTTATAATGTTGTTTCTGCCCCCCATCCCAGCACCAGAATGTCCTTTTCTTACTTCCAAAAATACTGCACTCCTTTCTTAGAAAAGGAAGAGACACATGACTCTCCATGTCTTCCCTCACTTGGTCCAAATGGTAATGCATGCAGCAGGAATTCCATGACGTTTGTACAAGGTGGTTGGCATTTTCCTAAATTCAAGACTTGTCTTATTTTATCCTCCAAATTTTATTTTGTTAGTCTTTCTTTTGAAAGTGGTTTTGGGGTCAGGAACGGGAATCAGTAATGTGAAAGCTCGCTCTTGTGTGTTCATATTCCTTGATTATCTGAATTTTCTAATCTCCCTAAAGTGACTCTAGATAATTTAAAAATAAACGTCAGCTAAATTTATTGAAAAATAAATGTCATTAAATTTTAGCTCAGTATTTTCCAATCAATTAATTCTTGCAAGAAATATTTGAGTTTACAAAATGTTCTAAGATGACATTAGCTAAGTTGTAATTGCCTGTTTTAATAGAGCCTCTTTTGTTCCTTTTACTATTAGTACGATAATTATATAAGCTAACCAACATGTACTTCTGCTCAGGAGCATATAGGTGACAATGATGCAGTTAATAAGTTCTGAAATCAATAACAATAACAATACAATGCCATAAACCAATGTTACCTCAATAAAAAATACATTAAAAAAATGTTTTGAGTCTTCTCTGAGGCATTGAGTCTTTTCAATCCAAAGCTATTATAAACAGGATGAAAAGATTGGCATTTAGATTACCAGCTGGATTTTGTTTAAAATGTTTCCTTAATTAAAATCCATTTAATTCTTTTTGCAGCTTAAGGGAATTTGTTGTTATTGTTATTCGTTTCCAGAGAAAATCCCTTATGTTTCTTATATGAAAATCTGTGTTTGTAGAATGCAGAGCTGAAAAATATGGTGGCAACTGCTCTGAAAAGTTTGTCTTCTTATTTTGCTCTTTTAAATTGTGAACCCAAGCAACAATTCTCTTTTAGGAATAGGGCTTGAAAAAAGTCAGATCTCACTAGATCATTCAGAAATAAAAGTTGGCAAAACTGGAAGAAGCTCAATGAATCTTGGTGGGGCAATTTTCAAACAAAAAAAGGCAAGTAAATACTCCTAGGGTGTTTGCTTCCTGTTGAAACTTAGACCTGAGCACTATAAGAGCTACATGAATCACCTTTTCTGCTTTTTGAGAGACTGGAGACAAAGCCCACATATAAGCAGCATAACAACAACTCTCAGGGAGCCAAGATGGAGCTTGATCATTTCAATCGAGACCAATTTTGATTTTAGGATCCACACATGACTCAGACTAGAAATCTTCAAACTGTAGAGACTCAAAAAGCAACCTAGACCTAGCCACATTTTTACCTAAATCAACAAACAAACAAATAAAAGCAGAAGAAATAAACTATAGGATCAAGATATGATGTCAATGATAAGGTGACTTTGGTGTCCATGTAATGGAAGTGAAGAAAAGGAAGTATAAAAAAGGATCTAGTCACTATATGCTAAAACTGGGCCATCCTGGGAAGATGAGCCAGTCACACCCATATATTTGCGGTAAAACGTTCAAAAGATTGTATTGTAGTGAAACAATCTGTGGTCCTATTCCTCAGGAAGTATTCTGAAGCTGAATTTATCTTTTACAGGGAAAAAGGAGGAAGAGAGGAGCAAAAAAAACCCCAAAACAAAAAACAACAGGATAAATAGAAAATAAATCACCAAATGGTAGACATGTATACAACTATATCAATAATTGTGTTAAATGTAAATATACCAAAATATTGTAACCAAAAGGCAGAGATTGTCAGACTTGATTTTTAAAAAAGCAGAATCCAATTATTTGCTGCCTACAGGAAACACATTTTAAACATGAAGACACTGATACATTGAAAGTAAAAGGATAGGAAAAGATATTCCATGCAATGAAAAATTGGTGTGTCTATGATATCATAGTAGACTTCAAAAAAAAGAGAATTACTAGAGATAAAGTGAGACATTTAATAATAATTAAAGGGTCAATTTAATCAGGAAGACAAAGTCCTAAAGGTGTATGTACCTAACTTTAAAATACACCTTTAGGATTTTTGACTTCCTAATCAATCAAAGCAAAAACTGATAGAACTAAAGGGAGAAATAGAGAAATCTACAATCATAATTGGTCATTTTAACCCCACTCTCAGTAACTGACAGAACAACTAGACAAACAGCAGTAGGGGTATAGAAGAAACTGAACTTCACTATTAATCACCTTTACCTAAACTGATATTTACAGCACAATTCCCAATACACGGTGTGTTTGCTAAAATGGGTCATACATGCTGGGACATAAAACAAAATTCAGTAAGTCCCAAAAGATTGAAATCTTACACAAAACATTCTCTGAACAGAATTAAGTTGGAAATTAATAACAAAAATATATCCCAATATCTCTAGATATACGGAAATTAATACACACCTAAATAATAGATGAGATGAATAAGTACCCTTTCTTCCTCTGTGTTGCAGTCATACAGTTCTCCTTTTATGAGATAATCATTGTTGCCAATTTCTCATATTCTTCTGGAGATATTCTCTTTATTCTATAAATGCCAGCATACACTATATTGCAGTTTGCTTCCTTCGCTTAATAAATCACTTGGATATGTTTCTATAATTAGTATATTTACAGATGCCTCATTTGTTGCAAGGTAAGGCTGAACCATGTTTTACTTCACCAGTTCTTTATTGATGGTCATCTAGGTTATTTCCAGTGTTTTGCTTCTATCTATGGATGGAATTGCTGAGGTCAGAGGATTAAGGTATTTCAAATTGTGGTTGAAAATTCCAACCACCTTCTCTAAAGTGGCACCAATTTACACTCCAGCCAACAATATGTGAGTATGTAGAGATCTCTTTTAAAATGCGCAACCTCCTGGAAGAGCATCACAGTAAGAAAGTCTTCAAATTCTTATTGGGAACAGGATGATGGAGTGGGTGAACATGAACAATCAGGACATGAAACACACATATTTCAAATTTCTACCAACAGACACCACTGCCCACTCTGTCGGGGGCAGAAGGACCCCACAGCAGTTCCCCTGATGTGTGTTAACACAGGCATCTGGAAGACATGGGCCTCTCAGCCTGAAATTCTCATCATTACTAGTGAAGACTCACGTCAATTAAGACTGAACACACACTACCTATATGCCCAAAAAAATCTGGAAGCAATAATTAATATTACTTCTCAACAGTAACAATTAGATGTCAGAATACAGTGCGATAATATCTTAAGATTTTATTCCATATGATAGAAAATACATTTTATAACCTACAAACCAAAACAAAACAAAACAAACCCTGTTCAGAATAAGTATGAAATCACGACCTTTTTGGGGACAAATTTAATGCTGCAAGTTTACCATCAATAGACTGTCTTCTAAAGAATATAGTTTGGATTGATCCCAAAACAAAAGTTTGAAATACAAAAGAGACGGAGAACAAAAATACTGGTATACATGGGTCTATAACATTGACTCTACAAAACAATAATAATGCCCGCTTTGGGGGCCAAAATGTCACGTACATGCAAAAGGGAAACAAAAATAGAGGACTAAAACAGCATGTAAGGGAGAGGCTGTTCTGTGAGAGAGAAGCAAATTCTTTTGGATCTTTGCTACCAGGGTTCATCCTCTACCTTAAATAAGACAGTTATGGGAAGGATTCTATTGTAAGGATGATAAAAGGCCATGGGAGAATTTTGACTCCGAGTGAAATTATAACAAATTACTTGCATTATCAAGGAATAGTGAACATGAGGTAGGAATTTGGGCCAAACAGGAGGCAGCAAGCCAGTTAGGAGGCTATTTGGTTTGGGATATCATTTTGAAGGATTTGTTTATTCATTTGATGAACAAATTGAAAGAAAGAAGTCTAGATGATTACAAGATTTTTGGCCTGAACTAGACAAAAGAAGTCCTAAGGTGCTACTTCCTGAGATGAGGAACCCTGAGCAAGGAGCCATCTGCAAGGGAAATCCAAGAGCTCTGCTCAGATACACTGAGTTTTGAGCCCTGTCAGATGTCCCCTTGAAGATGTCAGGTAGGCTGCACAGTTTAAGCGTGGAGTTCTAAGTAAGAGGACGGGACTAGAGATTTAAAATAAAATTAAAATCAGAGTGGGAGATTTTAATGCACTTCTGTCTTAAACTGACGGATCAAGGAGATAAAAAGTTAGTCAGAATATAGAAGATTTTAATAACACAATTACAATTACACTCACGTTACTGCACAAAATTGGGATTCTCTTGCCCGATGGGCATAAAGAGCCAATTATTATGGTAACAGCTTTTGAGAAAAGAATATAGTTTTATTGTGAGATTGATCTGTAAGGAGACAAGGGCATATGCTGTCAGATCTGTCTCCCCGACCCAGGGCTTGGGCAAAACTTATGGGATGAAATGCAGGGCCATCTGAAGCATGGAAATAGATGATTGGCAGTGAGGAGAAGTGGGGTAATTGATGATCTGTGCAAGTGTAGCCAAGCTTCATGGCTCTTCACAGGACACATGTTCACAAAATGGTGGTGTTAGTATGATCTGAGGGTGGAGTTTTCAGCTCCTTGACATCAAAAAGGTCACTTGTCAAGCATTTGCGAAGGCCGAGTTGATAGGTTGGTGGTCTCAACCAGCTAGAACTGGACGAGGAGTTGTCTGTCAGTTCCTGAAAAACCCCTCTTAATTACTCTGTTGTTAAGATGGGGTCAGTTCAACTGATCCTAGAGAGCCCATGGTTACATACACACTAAACATGTAATTATATTGTGCATACTGGACCAAAACAACATTGGTCACGTCTTAGGACACAAGAAGTTTTAACAAACACATCGCATTCTCTACTACATGATATTTAATTAGAAATTAATAGTGAAAAGAAATAGCAGTACCCTCCCCTTAATATATCAAAAGTCATAAATTTGAAAATTAAAAAAGTGCTAAGTAACTCCTGATTATAAGATTAAATCACAATGGAAATTTTGAAAAGTTGGAACACAATGGCAGGGAGAGTATAACATACCAAAACCGGTGAAAACACACTAAGGTGTTATTTAACAATAAGATTTTTTGCCTGAAGAATTAGCAATTTAATTCAAAGGGTGTGATATTATGATTTATAATTAGGAATACATATTTGGTTCCTGGCATAGAGTTTCTAAAACCCTTGGAATTTCTAAGTATAAGAGTTATAAAGGTGAAAGGAAGGTCTTTTGTTGTTCATAACAAGCCTCTTTCAACCACACCTGAGGTTATGTTAATGAGGTGACTTTTGGAAAGCCCCTAAGGATGGGGCTAGGGGAACCAACCATGTGACTAGAGGGTGGGAACGTTCTCGGAGGGTGAGGGGGCTGAAGATTGAATTAGTCACCAACAGCCAATGATTTAATCAATCATGCCTATGTAATGAATCCTCCATAAAAACCCCCACAGTATGGAATTCAGAGAGCTTCCAGGCTAGTGAACACGTGGAGGTGGTGGGCAGTGGGCCCAGTGGAGAGGGCAGGGAAGCTCCACGCGCCTTCCCCATTCCTTGCCCTATGCATCTCTTCCGTCTGACCTTTTCTGAGTTACATCCTTTTATAATAAAGGGGTAATCTAGTAAGTACACTGTTTTCCTGAGTTCTATGAACTGCTCTCAAAAATTAGTTGAAGCCAAGGAGGTGGGTCATGGGATCCTCTGCTTTGTAGCTGGTTGGTCAGAAACACAGGTAACAACCTGAACTTGCAATTGGCTGGCATCTGGGGGTGTGTGTGTGTGTGTGTGTGTGTGGTAATCTTGTTGGACTCAGCTCTTAACCTGTGGGAACTGATGCTATCTCCAAGCAGATAGCGTCAGAACTGAATTGAATTGTAGGACACCCAGCTGGCATCGCAAAATTACTTGGTGTAGGAAAATCACCCATACATCTGATCAGAGAGGTGTCTGGTTTGAGTAGAGCTAAGGGGAGACACAAAGGAGTTCTCCCCATACAAAGTAGATAAACCTTTAAGAAAAGAATGATAGAGTCAATCTAAAAAAAAAGTAGAAGGTGAAAACCTTAGCTGAAATTAATAAGCTAGAAAGCAACACACACACACAAACATATACACAAAAAAAGAAAAGCAAAAGCTAGTTTGCAGCTTTTTTTTTTTTTGAAATAACAAAACATTGGAGACAAGTTCAATACCTATCAATAGGAGAATAGGTAAATAAAATGTGGCACGTTAACACAATGGAAAAGAACGATGCCATTTAACTGAATGAACTGGAGCCACATGTATCTTCATGAATAAATCTCAAAAGCAATGTTGAAGGACAAAATCAAGTTGCAAAATGTTAGGCGCAGTATAATATCATTTATATAAAGCTACAAACACATCAAGCAAAAATGTATATTTATGACTACACAGAAACTTCCTAAGAACCAAAAATCTGGATGAGAAAGATACTTACCAACTTGAGGAAAGTGGCTAGCCGTATGGGGGGTGAGAGAGGAGGATAATAAGATCAGAGAAAGACAAAAAAGGGGCTTTAACTATATTTGTTCTATTTTTTAAAATAATATCTGAAGTAAACAAGGCAAATTTTAACATTTGTTAAATCTGGCTCTGAAATGCATAGATGTTTCATCCTCTATTTTCTCTATCTAAAGTATTTCATAATTTCAAGAAATATTTTACAAAAGAAAAAATTGTGTTTTGACCAGGAGCTTAGAGGAAATAATGTTTGTTCTATTAAATTGTTGATCACATACTGTCTTCTTAAGTATTACAAAGCTAAACTTTAGTGTGATGAATGAGTTTGCTGGGACTTGACACCAGTTCCTACCGCTGTTCTTTATCTGTCCTTTCGCTTGTCTGCCCTTTCTTGGGAGCATAGCATTGTGAGAAGAACATTGGCCCAATCAACAATAACAACAATAAAAAACACTCTCTTTCCAATATAGAGAAAGGATGGCATCCTCAGCTAATTAAGTGTTTAATTCTATCAACAGTTTAGGTCAGGTATATTAAGTATGGCCTCTATCACCAGATTACACTGTTTCAGAAAGATGCATCTGTTACATACACAAAGAGCAGGCCATCCATCAAACATGAAAGCTACACAGGATGCATTGTGCAGGCAGAGGGCCTACCCCACTCTACAGCTAAGCAGCAAAGCTCTGCCATGTGGTTCTCATCAAAGACCTCAAAAGTGCATTTCACATCATAATCTAAAGAGACGACCCTAGATTAAATGCAGGCCCAACACATATACATTTCAGGATTCGGTAGAGGTATTTCGATTGTATAACATATGTAGTCATTTCTGGTACATAAATTGGATTTTTACAGGCCCTTACAGAATCCATAAAGAACCTACCTACTTTTTATACTCTTTCTGACAATACTTTGTACAAATGTTGATATGTATCCTTTGAATTGTGTTAATTGGGTGGTATGGCTTCTGCATCCCTGTAGGACAACTTTGAGACACTAGTGTTGAGGAGCAGGCAGGAGCTAGGAAAGGGGCAAGTAGGAAAGAGAACAAATGGGTTCAGGAGGGATGGTGGGAGTGTGGAGGTGGGGGAGTAGGAAGACCAACAAAGGAAGTGCAGAGAGACAATTAGAGAATCTACCTAAACCTATGATGCCTCCCCACTACCTGCTCCTGAAACCACCCACTGCTGCACCTCACCAGCCCAAATAGGACAAGAACCTCTTAGCCTCCTGAGGGAGGCAGAATAATGGTCCCCAAAGATGTTCATGTTCTAATTCCCAGAACCAGTGAATACGTCACCTTACACGGCAAAAGAGACTTTGCAGAACTGATTTAATTAAGGATCTTGAGATTGGGAGATTATCATAGATTATCTGAGTGGGCTCAATATAATCACAAGTGTCCTTATAAGAGAGGGGCACTGGGCTGGCCCCATGGCCGAGTGGTTAACACACTCTGCTTCAGCGGCCCAGGGTTTCGCCAGTTTGGATCCTGGGCGCGGACATGGGATGGCTCATCAGGCCATGTTGAGGCAGCGTCCCACATGCCACAAGTAGAAGGACCCACAACTGGAAGACAGAACTATGTACTGGGGGGATTTGGGGGAAAAAAGCAGGAAAAAAAAAGAAAATTGACAACAGTTGCTAGCTCAGCTGCCAATCTTTAAAAAAATAAATTAAAAAGAGAGGGGCATGAGGATCAGACTCAGAGAAGGAGAAGTAATGACAGACGCAGAAGTCAGAGAAAGACTGATAGAGAGATTTGAAGACTCTGCACTGTTGGCTCTAAAGATGGAGGAAGGGGCCATGAGTCAAGGAATGTAGGTGGTCTCTAGTAGCCAGAATAAAGTGAGGAAATGGATTCTCCCCTACAGCCTCCAGAAGGAACACAGTCCTGTTGACACTTTGATTTTAGGACTGCTGACCTCTAGAACTGTAAGAAAATAAATCTATGTTGTTTTAAGCCACTAAGTTTGTGGTAATTTGTTACAGCACAAAGGAAACAAACACATCTCTCCACCCAAGTGAAAAGTTACTAATTTATAACTCCATTCCTTCAAATCTTGATGGCCCGTCCAGTCTTCAAAGTTCATGTTCCTATGATTACTAACTAGGTGACTAAGGGGGAAACTTTGTTGTTTTTTTAATGTGCTGAGAGTACATTCCTCTAAATAAATTACGAGTTCTGATACGAAAGACTCTCAGAGCTAAAAGCACTGGCACCACAGAAGTCGGGTAGTATCCCACATACATTTCAGCTGGTAAGAAGGATGGGAGCCCTGTACCCACAAGACAAGGTGGCTACTTACAGTAAGAAAAACCCACAAGCATCACATCCTTCTTGTTTTTCATTCACAACCGTAGGAATCTATATTCACTTTCAGTAAAACAAGAATTCTCAACTGACTGAAGGAATATCTTTCACCTAAAAGCACTGAAAAAGGAATTCTCCTCATAAATATAAACACATGTCCAAGAACCATCAGATACTTGAGGAAAATTGACAACATGAAAAAGAACTAATTCTTGAGGAAATAGAATTTGCAAAGGAGATCAGAGGAAATTGCAAAATAATCATTAGTATCCTCAGTGAGATGAGAGGATATCATAAGAAAAAGTTGGTAGAAAAAAGTGATTTGAAAACAGAAACAATTGTCATTCCCCAACTCCACAAATGATTCTGAGTACCTGGGTTAAATTATGTAATGGAAATAAGTGAAGATTAAATTGGTAACCTGGAAATGCAAGCTGAGGGATTCTTCTGGAATAGAGTGCAAAATGAAAAATAATAAATTATAAGAAAAAGGTTAAGAGACAAGGAAAATAGATATTAGTCCACTGAAAGTCTAGCAGGAGTTGCGGGGAGATACAGCTAATTGAAATTTTTGATAACAATAAAGTTACTCAGATGTCAAAGAAGAAATGAAGGAAGAAAATGGATGGAAGGAATGAAGGGAGGAAAGGAAGGAGAGGCAAGATTCAAAACAGGTTAGCTACAAAAATATTTAAGTAGACTATCATATGGCTACACATCTGCAAGAAATCCATAGAGCAATATTATCTGTAGTAAAATAATTTTAAACTTAGAATTCAAAGACAGAATCAAGCCATCATATAATTTTGAAGACAAAAAGAAGATGTTTCCAAATTACAAAGATTCTGAAAGTAACTTCTCATGGAACCCATTCTGATGTACTTCTCTAAGGAAGCAACAAAAAAAGTTGGGGAAAAAAGTCATCATGGAATTCAAGAAATAATGGAAAGTTAAAGAAACCAGTAAAATTATGACTTTTTATTCTATATGGTTTCGAAGCATAATATAACTTAAGAAACATTTCTTTAAAAGTAGAGGAGTCACGGTTTTAAAACAATAAAAATCTGCAACTACCATTTCACATACTCATAGGCAAAGAGGGGATTGAAGAATGCCAGAATCCCTGACTGTTTAGATTATAGAGGCAGGTAATAGGGATGGATTGCCAATGTTGACAGAAAAATATAAGGTTACCAATTTAAGAAAGAATAACAAGGTGTATAACTTTCAAACCATAAAAAATATTGAAAAAGAAAGGATAGGAGGGATGAAGGGATGGGGGATAGGGAAGAAAGAAGACAGGGAAAGAAATAAGAGCACTTGATAGGTTAAAAAGAAAGTACAACATATGGGAAACATAAACCAAGGTAAGAGCTCTAATGCTAAATATATCAATTACTGCAGTAAAAATGAATGGGTTAAATCCAACAAATAAAAGACAGAGATTCTTAGACTGACCCAAAAATAGAAACAGAAATGAAATTCAGCTGTATGTTCTTGACAGAAAATATGCATAAATCAAAATGACACAAAAATTAAAAATAACGAAGCCGAAGAAGATAAATTAGGTAAACACTAACACTTTGGCACTACTAATGTCAGCCAAGACACAATCAAAGCAGAAAACATGTTGCATGAAAAAGATATAAATGAGAGAATTGCCTTCTGTGTGGTCGGGAGAGACATAGATAAACTAATAAGCACAGGAGGCCCTATAAAAAAAGTCACCATTGGGCGAAATGAGGACAAAAAAGTGAGAGAGGTCATCATAAAGTCAGCATGGCGCACTAAGTATACTCTCATTAAGCGGGAGAGATGGGTGAAAAGATGGAAGCAAACAATTACAAACTAAGCCCCATGAACAAGTTTAGGCCAGGCAGTTTTAAGCGGGGAAGCAGAAACAACACTTTTTTATTGAGGCAAAATTTATGTAGAGTGAAATGCACAGATCTTAATTGAACAATTCAATGATTTAAACAAATATTTTCTTATGCTCCCTTTCACTCAATCCCCAACCTCCTTAGGCAATCACTCTTCAGATTTCTATCCCCACAGATTAGTTTTGCCCATCCTTGAAATTCACATACATTAAATCAAACATTGGTGTCTGGCTTCTTTCAGCCAATTGTTGGATTAGACTTCACAATATTTTGTATATATGATTCCTTCATTCTCTTTTTTAACTCTGAGTAGTATTCCATTGTAATAATATACTACAATTTTTCTTGCCATATTCCTTTGGGTGGACATGCGGGTCATTTCCAATTTAAAATTATTATGAATAATGCCACTATGAATATTCTGTACAAGTTCTTTTGTGTTTTAAATTGTGGGCATAGAGTAGATTAATGTTTAACTTTAAAAGAAAGTGCCACATTCATTCATGATAAAAACTCTCCAAAAAGTGGGTATAGGGGGAACATACCTCAACATAATAAAGGCCATATATGACAAGCCCACAGCTAACATCATACTGAATGGTGAAAAGACGAAATTTTTTTCTCTAAGATCAGGAACAAGACAAGAATGTCCACTCTTGCCACTTTTATTCATCATAGTATTGGGAGTCCTAGCCAGAGCAATTAGCTAAGAAAAAGAAATAAAATGTATCCAAATTGAGAAAGAAGAAGTAAAACTGTCACTATTTTCAGATGATGTGGAGGAGGAAGAACTGTTCCTCTACCTCTGGGTCCTTCTGGCTGGTCTAAGAATTAAACTGACATGAGACAGATTAACAGGAGAAAATCAAACAAAGTTTAATAACATGTATACATGGGAGAAATGCAGAAAAACTGAGCAACTCGCCAAAATGGCCAAAGCCACCACCTTAAATACCATCTTCAGCTAAAGACAAAAGAGGATGTTGGGGGTAGTGATTTGGGACTTCAAAGGGAAGGCAGGCAATTCACATGGAGATGAAAAAGCAAACGTTTGGTAAACAAATGTTTGCCATACCATGCAAAAAAACAATGGGACATGGGGAGGACTTCGATTAGATGGGCCTTGTTAGATTCCTCTCTGTCTACCACACCTAGGTTATTATATTATAGTTATTTTATGCTATTAGCTCCTTCCTGGGACAGGCCTTCTATCTTAAATTCTTTTGGGCAGTTGGGGGAAGGTCAATGTTTCTTTCTGAGTCTATGTTCTAAAAAGTAATCAAGGCAAAGAGACACATTTTTGCGGTGGAAAATTCTGATCTCCCACAGTGACATGATACTATATATAGAAAACCCTAAAGAATCCACCAAAAAGCTGTTAGAACTAATCAATAAAATCAGTAAATTTGCAGGATACAAAACCAGTGTACAAAAATCTGTTGCATTTCTATACACTAACAACAAACTAGCAGAAAGAGAAATTAAGAAAATAATCCCATTTACAATTGCATTAAAAACAATAAAATATCTTGGAATAAATTTAACCAAGGAGGCAAAAGACCTGTACAATAAAAACTACAGGACATTGATGAACGAAATTGAAAAAAATACAAATAAATGGAAAGATATTCCATGCTCATGGATTGGAAGAATTAATATTGTTAAAATGTCCATACCACCCAAAGCCATGTACAGATTTGATGTAATCGCTATCAAAATTCCAATGGCATTTTTCACAGAAATAAAACAAGCAATCTGAAAAATTGTATGGAACCACAAAAGACCCCAAATAGCTAAAGTAATCTCAAGAAAGAAGAACAAAGCTGGAGGCATCACACTCCGATTTCAAACTATATTGCAAAGCAATAGTAATCAAAACAGTATGGTATTGTCATAAAAACAGACATATAGATCAATGGAAGAGAATAGAGAACCTAGAAATAAACCCATGAATTTATGACAAAGGAGCCAAGAAAACACAATGGGGAAAGGACAGTCTCTTCAATAAATGGTACTGGGAAAACTGGACAGCCACATACAAAGAATAAAACTGGACCATTATCTTACACCGTATACAAAAATTAATTCAAAATGGATCAAAGACTTGAATGCAAGACCTGAAACCATAAAACTCCTAGAAGAAAACACAGAGGATAAGCTCCTTGATATCGGTCTTGGTGGTGATTTTTTGGATCTCATATCCAAAATAGAAGCAACAAAAGCAAAAATAAACAAATGGGACTACATCAAACTGAAAAGCTCCTGCACAGCAAAGGAAACTATCAACAAACTGAAAAGGCAACCTACTGAATTGAAGAAAATATTTGCAAATCACATATGTGATAAGGGATTAATATCCAAAATATACAAAGAACTCAAACAACTCAATAGCAAATAAATAAACAATCCAGTTAAAAAAGGGGCAGAGGATCTGAACAGACATTTTGCCAAAGAAGGCATACAGATGACCAACAGGTATATAAAAAGGTGCACAACATCACTAATCATCAAGGAAATGCAAATCCAAATAACAATGAAATATCACTTCACACCTGTTAGAATAGCTATTATCAAAAAAGACAAGAAATAACAAGTGTTGGTGAGGATGTGGAGAAAAGGGAACCCATGTTTACTATTGGTAGGAACGTCAATTGGGGCAGTCACTATGGAAAACAGTATGCAGGTTCCTCAAAAAATTAAAAATACCATATGATCCAGCAATCCTACTTTTGGGTATACATCAGAAGAAAACACTAATGTTGTAGCATTATTTACGATGGTCAAGGTATGGAAGGAATCTAAGTGTCCATTGATGGATGAATAGACAAAGAAAATGTGGTGTATATATATATATACACACCATTATATATACACATACACACACACACAATGGAATATTATTCAGTCATAAAAAAGAAGGAAACTTGCCATTTGCAACAACATGGATGGACCTTGAGGGTATTATGCTAAGTGAAATAAGTTAAAAAGACAAAGACAAATACTGTATGATCTCAGTTAGATGTGGAATCTAAACCAAAAAAAACCCAAAAAACCAGCTCATGGATACAGAGAACACATTGGTGGTTGGCCAGAGGTGGGAGTGGGGCACAAAGTACAAATTTCTAGTTTTAAAATAAATGTCATGGTGATGTAATGTACAGCAAGTTGTCTATAGTTAATAATACTGTGTTGTATACTTGAAAGCTTCTAAGAAAGTGGATCTTAAAAGTTTTCATCACAAGAAAAAAATTTGTAATTCTGCATAGTGATGGATGTTAACTAGACTTATCATGGTGATCGCTTCACAATATATACAAATGTAAAATCATTATGTCATACACCTGAAACTAATATAATGTTATATGTGGATTATATCTAAATTTAAAAAAATTTTAGGTTAAAAAAGATAGGAAATTTTGAAATTACAAATTATTTGAAAGTGAATGACAATTCAAAAACCATGAGATTCAGGAAAAGTAGTACTAATATGAAAATACATAACTTTAAATACAAGAAAGAAAGTAAGTTATGGGCTAACCACTCAAATCAAGAGAAAACAAAACCTAGAGGGTTCTGGTCCAGCCTGTAAGGAGCTTAGAGGTTGCCGCCCCGTTCTAACAAGTACAAAGCTGAACAAACAGAAAAGCCAGCTCTTCCTCGATTTGGCAGAAAACTGTCCCCAAACTGGAGAGACAGACAGGTGGATACAGAGAACCAAGACTTACTGATGCAAAGACACAAATAGATTCAAAGTGAAAGGATAAGGCCAGCCCAGTGGTTTAGTGGTTAAGTTCAGATGCTCTGCTTCAGTGGCTGCTTTGCAGGTTTGGATCCCAGGCGCAGACCTACACACCACTCGTGGCAGCATCCCACATACAAGATAGAAGAAGATTGGCACAGATGTTAGCTCAGAGACAATCTTCCTCAAGCAAAAAGAGGAAGAGTGACAACAGATATTAGCTCAGGGCCAGTCTTTCTCACCAAAACAAAAAAAACAGTGAAACGATAGAAAAGGATATCCCATGGAAGTGGTAACTGAAAGAGAGCAGTGGCAGCTACACTAATATTAGACAAATAGACTCTAAATAAAAAACATACAAAAGACAACGGACATTTTATATTAACACAAGTTTTAATATAGCAAGAAGATATAACAATATTCAACATTTACACACCTAATAACAGACCATCAAAATATATGAGGAAACAACTGACAGAATTGAAGGGAGAAATAGTTCTACAATAGTTGAAACTTCAACACCCTGTTCTCCTTAAGAGGTAAAACAATCAGACAGAACATAAGTAAGGAAATAGAGGACTTAACATAATAAACCAACTAGCCCTAGCAGACATTACAGAACACTTCATCCAACAACAGAAGACGCATTCTTCTCAAGTGCACATGGGACATTTGCCAGGATAGATCAGTTTAGGCCACAAATAAAATCCCAATAGATTTTAAAAGACAAGTGTCATGCAAAGTATCTTTGCCAACTGCATTGAATAAAGTTAGAAATCAATAACAGAAATAAAACTGGAAAATTCACAAACTTGTGGAAACTAAACAATGAACTCTTAAATGATTTGCAGGTCAAAAAAAAATAGAAAATATTTAGGGTCAAATGAAAATAAAAACACAACATTATCAAAACTTATGGGACACTGCTAAAGCAGAGCTAAGGGGGAAATTTATAGTAGAAATGCTTACATTAAAAAAAATAAGAAAGATCTCAAACCAACAACCTAACTTTACAATTTAAGAAACTAGAAAAAGAAGATAAAACTAAACCCAAAGCTAGCAGAAGAAAGAAAACAATAAAGATTCAAGCAGAGATAAACAATATAGAAATCAGAAAAACAATAGAGAAAATCAACAAAACCAAAAGTTGATTCTTTGACAAGATTAACAAAATTCACAAACCTTTAGCTAGATGGACTAAGAGAAAAATAGAGAAGACTCTATGACTAAAATCAGAAATGAAAGTGGAGATATTGCTACTGATTCTATAGAAATAAAAAGGATTATATAGAGTACTATGAACAATTGTACAACCAATTGGATAACCTAGATGAAATAGACAAATTCCTAGAAACACAAAACCTATCAAAACTAACTCATGAGAAATAGAAAATCTGAACAGACCTATAACTAGTAAGGAGATTCAATCAGTAATCAAAAACCTCCCAGCAAAGAAAATCCCTGAAACAGACAGTTTTACTGGTGAATTCTACCAAACGTTAGACCAACTAACACCAATACTTCTCAAACTCTTCCAAAAAAATTGAAGAGGAGAGAATACTTCCAAACTCATTCTATATGGCCAGCATTACTTTGATACCAAAACCAGACAAAGACATTACCAGAAAAGAAAACTACAGACCCATTTCTCTTATGAACAATGATGCACATATTCTCAAAAAACACTAGCAGGCCAAATTCAGCAGCATATTTAAAAGATTACGCACTATGACCAAGTGGGATTTATCCCTGGGATGTAAGGATGGCTCAACATACAAAAATTAACCAATACAATACATCACATTAACAGAATGAAGGACAAAACCCACATAATCATCTCAATTGATGCAGAAAAGGTATTTGACAAAATTGAACGCCCTTTCATGACAAAAATACTCAACAAACTAGGTATAGAAGGAAACTATCTCAACATAATAAAAGCCATATGTGAAAAGCCCACAGTGAACATCATTCTCAATGGTGAAAGACTGAAAGCTTTTCCTCTAAGATCAGGAATAAGGCAAGGATGCCCATTTTCACCACTTCTATTTTATAGAGTAATGTAAGCTCTAGCCAGAGCCATTTGACAAAAAAATAAAAAGTATCCAAATTGGAAAGGAAGTAGTAAAATTATCTGTTTGCAGATGATATGATCTTTTATATAGAAAATCCTCAAGATTCTACACACACACACACACAAACTGGTAGAACTGATAAATGAACTCAGCAAAGTAGCAGGATATAAAGTCAACATACAAAACTGTTTCATTTCTATACACTAACAGTGAACAATCTGAAAAGGAAATTACAAAATGATTCCATTTACAATTGCATCAAAAAGAATAAAATACTTAGGAATTAACCAAAGAGGTGAAAGACTTACACAATGAAAACTATAAAACATTGCTGAAAGAAATTAAAGAAGACATGGATAAATGGAAACACAACTCATGTTCATTCATTGGAAGATTTAATATTGTTAAGACGTCAATATGACTCAAAGTCATCTACAGATTCAATGCTATCCCTATCAAAATTCAATGGCTTTCTTCACAGAAAAAGAATTAAAAATAGACTTGCCATATTATCTAGCAATCCCAGTTCTTGGTATATACCCAGGAGAAGTGAAAGCAGGGTCTTGAAGAGATATTTGTACACTCATGTCAATAGCAGCATAATGTACAACAACTAAAACTTGGAAGCAACACAAGTGTCCATCGATGGATGAATGGATAGGCAAAATGTGTTACATCCATACAGAATATTATTCAGTCTTAAAAAGGACGGAAACTCTGTAATATGCTCCAACGTGGATGAACCTTGAGGACATTATGCTAAGTGAAATAAGCCAGTCACAAGAAGACAAATACGGTATGATTCCACTTATAGGAGGTACTTAAAATAGTCAAAATCATAGAGACAGAAATTAGAATGGTGGTTGCCAGGAACTGGGGAGAAAGGGAAATGGGGAGTTACTGTTTAATGGGTGTAGGGTTTCAGTTTTATGAGATGAAGAGTTACAGAGATGGATGGTGGTGATAGTTGCACATTATCAATGTATTTAACATCACTGAACTGTACATTTAAAAATGGTTAAGACAGCAAATTTTATACTATATGTATTTCACCACAACGAAAAAACTAGAAAAAGAAAAAAAAGAGATGGTTAATTTCCCTTACAATTAATCAAGTAAGAATTAAAACAACAACAAAGAAGATAGAGATCAAAAACACCGTAACAGCAATGAAGAATGCCTTCAACGTGCTCATTAGTAGACCGGACATGACTGAGGAAAGAATCACTGAGCTTGAGGACATGTCAACAGAAACTTCCAAAACACAAAAAAAAGAGAAAAAAGAATTTAAAAAATGGAATAGAATCTCCAAGAACAGTGAGACAAATACAAAAAGTATGACATATATATAATGGAAATACTAGAAGGAGAAGAGAGAGAGAGAAAGGTAAAGAAGAAATATTTAAAATAATAATGACGGAGTCATTATTCAACTGAAGTCAGACACCAACCACAGATCCAGGTACCTCAGAGAACACCAAGTAGGATAAATGCAAAACAAACAAACAAACAAACAAGAACTACACCTAGGATATCCTTTTCAAACTGCAGAAAATCAAAATAAAGAAAAAATTTTGGAAGAAGCCAGAGGACAAAAACCCTTACCTATGGAGAAGCAAAGATAAGAATTATATCAAACTTCTCCTCAGAAACCATACAAGTGAAAACAGAGTAGAGTGAAATATTTAAAGTGTTGAGAGAAAACCCCAACAACCCAAAATTCTGCATCCTGCAAAACTGCCCAGTGGCAAAGTGATTAAGTTCGTGTGCTCTGCTTCAGCAGCCCGCGGTTTGCCACTTTGGATCCCGGGCATGGACCTGCACAATGCTCAGTTAATGCTCACTTCAAACATCAATGGTCTAAATGTACCAATTAATAGACAGAGATTGTCAGGGTGGATCAAAACCAAGACCCAACTGTATGCTATCTACAAGTAACCTTCTTTAAATATAAAGACACATGTAGACTAAAAGTACAGGGATGGAGAAAGATATACCATGCCAACACCAATCAAAGGAAAGTGGGGGCCCCACCCAGTGGCATAGTGGTTAAGTTCATGTGCTCCACTTCAGTGGCCCAGAGTTCACAGGTTCGGATCCCAGGCACAGACATAGCACCACTCGTCAAGCCACATTGTGGCAGCATCCCACATAAAACAGAGGAAGACTGGCACAGATGCTAGCTCAGCAACAATCTTCCTCAAGCAAAAAGAAGATCAGCAACATATGTTAGCTCAGGATCAATCTTGTGCCCCACCCCACAAAGAAAAAAGTGAGAGTAGCTATATTAGTTTCAGACACAGCAGACTTCAGAGCAAGGAAAGTTATCATGGATAAACAGGGGCATTAGATAATGATAAAGAGGTCAATTCTCTAAGAAGATATATACATTTTTTTTTTTTTTTTTTGAGGAAGATTAGTCCTGAGCCAATCCTCTTTCTGCTGAGGAAGCCTGGACCTGAGCTAATATCCATGCCCATCTTCCTCTACTTTATACGTGGGATGCCTACCACAGCATGGCTTTTGCCAAGCGGTGCCGTGTCTGCACCTGGGATCCAACCCGGCGAACCCCAGGCCGCCAAGAAGCGGAACGTGCAAACTTAACTGCTGTGCCACCAGGCTGGCCCCTGAAGATATATTTCTTAATGTGTATGCACCTAACAATCCAGCATCAAAATGCATAAGGCAAAAGCTGATAGAATTGCAAGAAGAAATAGATGAATCCAGTATTATAGTTGGAGATTTCAACATCCCTATATCAGAAATGAACACACCCAGCAGGCAGAAAATCAGGAGGAGCGTAGTTGAACTCAACAGCACCACCAAACAACTGGATATAAGTGACATCTATAGACTGCTTCACCCCACGACAGCAGAACATACATTCTTCTCAAACTTAACTGAAGATTTACCAAGGTAGACCACATTCTAAGCCATAAAACACCATAACAAATTTGAAAGAATAGAAATCATACACGCTTTCAGATGACATTGGAACTAGAAATCAATAACAGAAAAATAGCCGGTGTGAGATATGGTTAGTCAGGGAGACTGTGCCTATGTGGGGCAGGAGGGATATGGGAACTCTTGGTTCTTTCTGCTCAATTTTGCTGTGAACCTAAAACTGCTATAAAAAATAAAGTCTAGGGGCTGGCCCCGTGGCCGAGTGGTTAAGTTCGTGCGCTCCGCTGCAGGCGGCCCGGTGTTTCGTTGGTTCGAATCCTGGGCACGGACATGGCACTGCTCATCAAGCCACGCTGAGGCAGCGTCCCACATGCCACAACTAGGGGGACCCACAACGAAGAATATACAACTATGTACCGGGGGGGATTTGGGGAAAAAAAGGAAAAAAATAAAATCTTTAAAAAAAAAAAGTCTATTTTTAAAAGGTAGAGGGAGGAATTAGTCAACATGGAAGCAAAAATTAAAGAAATGGAAACATTACCAATAAAAATGCAGGCATTATCAATAAGACTAAGACTTTTTGAGGCAAGCGCAATCAAGAAAATTAGCTGAAAAAAGACTTCTGAATCCTGTAAAAATGACTCTAACATTATAAACATATATTTATATCAAACATGTCTGTCATTATTCAGTCCAAAAATAGTGTCGTTTAAGCAAAGTAAGCAGAGAAAGAGAGGTAGTGCCAGATTCTCATGAAGAATACAATGACAGAATTGTCTTATAATTTGAAACATTTGCAGAAGGAAGCCTATTAGAACTATATGTATTCAATATACTAGAGTCAAAATCATCGAACAATTTAGTTTTAAAAGTTTGGTGGAAAATGAAGTGCAATTTTAAATCCTTTATTTTAGCTGAGTGTTTCCAGAAACCAGTTCACGTCACAAAAAGAAGCCTAATATAATCTCATCTTTAAGGTCTAAATTGATTTTAAAGCAAAAATATTTAAATGAACAATTTAAAGCCTTAAAGTAACTCAGTTTTACAAAATATTGGTAGCACTTTTATTTTATCTGTAATGCCTCTATGGTTCTATTTAATCCTCTGAAACTTCTCTTTAAAAAGATAAATGTATACCAGAGGAAGGAAGCAATCCTCTCCTCTAAAATGCATGATCAATTATGCTTCCATTTTCTCCACCTCCAGCCAAGTCAACCTCTGTGGACACTGAACTGTAATTTGGCCGTGAGGACTGCTGGGAAGTCTGTCTGTTGACTTCAGCATAAGCAGGCCATTTGAGAACAGAAAGGCTCACATCTAATAAAAAGGTGATCTGTGGCTAAACTTTGCCCCCTCACCCCCCGAGAAAAGAGAGGAATAGAGACAGAGGTACAGGAAGGTAGGAAGGAAGCATGAATGAAAGGAAGAAAGAAAGAATGGAAGAAATAAAAGAAAAGAAATCTGGTTTTAAAAAAAAAAAAAAAACCCAAAAAACGAAAAACCACAGCCTGTGAAAATTTTCAACTGGACAGTGTCTAAGGCTTTTAACATGACTTTTACTGTCCGACTTCTCAGATAACTGAAGAGTTGCTGCCACCTAATGGAGAACTGAAAGATTTCATCTAGAGGTAATGATTCTGCAATCATACATTTACAATTTGCCTTTCCTCTTCTATCGGACTATTAAAAAGAAAATAACATAAACCACAAACATTTCTTTTTGTCATTGTTGTTTTCTCACTTTCTATCTGAGGGGACCAAATCAAATCAAATGCAGAGCAAAAGATGAACTAACTTCCTCTGCATACCTGAGTTGCAGCGTGAGTACATGCACGACCTCTCTACACCTGTGGCTGCTTTCTCTGTCACTTAAGTCCTCCAAGCCGCATGGCATCAGGCACATCTACTCTGGCTGGGGAAGCAGGAAGCACTGCTGCGGGAATGTGAGCACAGCCCTTCACCTCTTGGGGCCTCTGCACAAATATTTCTCATAGAAAACACCCATTCATCTTGACATACAATTTTCACTTAAAATTCAAATTTTGGTGACCATATATAGCACATGCATATGAAAGGAATAAAATATAGAATCTCACCTTAAGTGATTACTACTTCGATTTAGATATACTATCAAATTCTGTTCCCCAAACATGGCTATGCAAAGAAATAGTCTGACATGATTAGCTACAATTCTGCCGTGAACACACTCTTTACAATAGCTAAATTTTAGATTTAGAGAACAGCAAAGTTGAAGTTGACCTTGATGCTCCATGTTCACCATCCCTGACAGAAAATCAAAAATCTTTCCTTTTTATTTTTTGTATTGTTGTCTAATTTCAGGTCTTAACTCAAGCCATGTGATCCTAGCAATAGAAATAGGCACGCTTAAGAGCTAAAATACAATAACAAATTCACTTCCAAGAAACTTGCATATCTTGGCAGCAGAGCAAAACAATGTGACATTTTCTGAAGCAGAATATGCCATAGGTGGGGTTTGATGCAGAAAAAATGACCTTAAAATATGAAATGGACACATTCTTTGAAATAGTTCATACCCAAAGACATAACTAAAACTAATATTACAAATAAAAAGAATACTTCATATCAAAATAAACTATATACACTTGAAAATAGTTTAAATATTTCTATTATTAAAAAGGATTGACAATAAACTAAGTATGCAATTAAAGAACATTTTCAAAAATCATAATAAATCAGAAAAGAGCCACAGAGAATTAAGAATCAAGGATGATGACACAGCACTCACACTTCTTGACACTTTGTTCACACAGTCTGTACACAATTGTTCATAGCAGCTTTATATGGAAAAGCCCCAAACCGGAAACAATTAAAATGCCCTACAATAGGTGAATGAGCAAACAAATTGTGTACATCCATACCACTACTACTCAGCAATAAAAATGAAAGAACTGTGGATACCCCATCGACTTGGAAGGATAAAGGACATTATACAGAGTGGGGGAAAAAAAACTAATCTTAAAAGGTCATATACTAGATGATCCTATTTACATAACATTCTTGAAATGACAAAATTATATGAATGAAGAAAAAATTGTTGGTTGCCAGTGGTTAGGGATGGTGGGGGAAAGGGGAGAAGTGACTATAAAGGGATAAAAGAAGAGAGACTTACATGGTGATGGAACTGTTTGTATCTTGAATATGGTGAAACTTACTCTAATACATATGTGATAAAATATCATGGAAATAGACGCCTGCATTGCACCAATGTTGATCTTCTGGATTTGATATTGTGCTATAGTTATGTGAGATGCAACCATTGGGGGAAACTGAGTGAAGGGTACATGGGATCTGTCTGTACTATCTCTGCAACTTCTTGCAAATCCATAATTATTCCAAAACAAAAAGTTTTTAAAAAGAATAAACGATGAAATTTTAAAATAGAAAGTAAAAATAAAGTAAAGCCTTGTTCTTTGATAATACAAATAAAACAGATTAAATCCTCAAGTCTGACCAAGGGAACAAAGAGAAAATGAAAACATAAAATTAGGAATAAGAAATAAGGCATAGCTCCAATTACAAAAGAAATTAAGAGACCTTATACGTAAAACTCAATAGCAATAAATTTGAAACTTTAGGGTAATTTAGGGTAAACTACTATGGGTAGGGTCTAGGTGGGGTCTCCATGGATGACCACACAGTTTGTGCTCACTCCTTCCATTCTCATAAAATCCACTCCAATAAAAGCTAGTGGAACACCCAGAGGACTACAGAGCAGAGGGAGAAGCGCAAGTGTGTGTTGGAACCGCCCTGTCCCAGTTGCTGGAAACACATCAATTTACAAGACTCGGCCCAGGCCTTCATTTAGCTTACAGATGCAAAATTTATAAATAAATTTACGAGCAAGTTGAATTCAGTAGAATATTTTTCAACAATAAAATTCTGACAAGACATATTCCGAGACTGAAAGGATGGTTTTGCAACAGGAAATCTTCGACATAATTCATTATGTTAAACCAAGCAACAAAACCATTTGCTTATATTAATAGGTGGCCCAAACCAAAAAAACTTGAAAAAAATTTAGCTATCATTTCAAATAAGACTGAAGTAAAATATTGAAAGAACGAAGCCACATCAATATTCTAAAATGTAAAGACGACTTCTCGAAAGAAAAAAGCAAATTGTACATTAAAAGGCAAAATACTAAAACTACTGTCATAACATTAGGATCAGAAAAAATTACCTTTATTCACACACATTATGTACCTAGAAAATAAGAAACACTAAAGAGATTAGTATTAATAACAAATTTGGTAAGATGCTATTTATAAGAAATAAATACACAATTTTTATTACTGAGAAAAACAAATGAGAAACAGAAGTGAAACAAAAACCCCTTGATACATTATTGTAACAAAAAACGATAAAACGCGTAGGCTTACACTAATAAATACAGTTAGAGCATGTATATGAAGGAGATTCTAAAATTTTAGTGAAAGACATAAAACAAGAACTGAATAAACGGAAAGATATGCCATGTTTCTGCGTGTGAAGACTTCTAAAAATGTCATTTATAAATTAATATATAAATTTGATGCAGATTCTGTCAGTTCCAAAGGACTTTATTTTCTAACTGAGTAAAATCATTGCCAAAATAAGTTGTTTAAAAAAAATAGTGAGGGGGAGAACTTAATTTATAAACATACTGTAAATCAAAATGGTTATGATTTTGGCATAGAACTACACTGGTGGAACAGAACAGAATCTAGAAATAGATTCAGCTGTCTATTGATTGAAGAACCATCCAGGATCCATCTAGCACCTTGGCCTCCTCACTGCCAGCTATCTTATCTTCCACCCCACCTCACATACCCATACCTGGTCACAACCTGGATCTACCCCCCAAATATCAAGGTCAAGCATCTCTCTGACATTGCCTACCGTCCCAGCTCACTTGCCTTGGTACATTCATTCCAAAATACTTTACCTCATTAGGAACACCTGTCCTTTGGTTTCACCTTTTTTCTTCCTATCAACAATTTCCTATTGACCTCACTAGTTAAAAGACTAATTAATGGCTCTAGCTTAGAGGGTACACCCAAGCATGAGTTTGTTTCTACGTCCTCCCAAGAACACGTTAAAAATACATTAAAAGAACTGAAGAACAAATCTTAATAGTGAAGGCAGTGAAGAACATCATCATATGAGAGATTTCTACAGATTTATGCAAAATGGAAAAAAGACAGATGCCTCTAATAGGTAAAAGAGGATAAAAAGGAAGTCTTGAATATGCATCTGGAACTGCAATAAAAGCCAGAGCCAATCTGCCTGGGGGTCCAGAGCAAACCCCAGGCAGCATCAGGTATAGCAGAAGCGGGAGGAAGAAGGTGACCAAACTCTACACACAAGGGAACTTTTTGGTAATAGGAATGTTCCAGATCTAGATTGTGAGAGTAGTTACACAAGTGTATATATTTATTAAAACTCATCAAAGTTGGTCCCAAAGTGAATGCATTTTATATCAAATATACTTCAATAAAGATTTTAAAAATTGACTTAGGAACTTATCCTCTAAAGAAACGAAACAACACATAAAGTTATTCACTGCGCATTCACTGGCAAACAGTCGAATAAACTGTGCAATCTACAATGGAGGACTTGCAACCCCTGAAAAAGAATAAGGAACAGCTTCATGATCTGATGATACATGGAGAGACTTTTCAGGTTACATTAAGTAAAAAAGCAAGATTCAAAAGATGTACATAGTATGCCATCTTTCACATAAGAAATGGAAAAAAGAATATTGCATAATTTTTGCAGAAACAGAGGAGGAATAAACCAGAACCTAGTGACAATGACTACATATAAGCAGGACGTGAGATGGCGATGGAGTTGATAAGGTTGGGAACATGACCTCTCTAATTTAGCTTTTTATATGGTACTGACTTTTAAGCCATGTAAATCTTTTAATTATTCAAAAGACTAAATTAAAAGTGATGAAAAAAGTAAGCCCTAAAACTGAATACAAGCAGGAACAAATGAATTTATATCAAATAGATAATAAAATCATATAGAAGCAAAGAATTTGTTCAAGTAGTTTGAACACTCAACTATACATGCATTGTGAAGTAACACTGAAGGTCAAAAAGAATGCAAATAAATTTTTACTTTTTCTTAGTAGGTTCACAGTTGGTAGTTCTATTGGTACTGTAACTCTGAAATCATTTTGTAAGAGTGATTTAATCATATTTTTATTAAGGAAAAGTGAACTGTGCAAGAGGTAAGTGTAAACAGACATGTTTATAAAAGTATATTATGCTCTCCACCTAGTACTACAAGATTTATTAGTGTTGTTTTAAAGAAAACTTAGATGTTGGTTGCCTGTCTAACCTAAAAAAGGTGGTATGAGTGAGACACATGGGAATATTTAACTAGCTTAAAATTCCTAGTAAAGAAACTATGGCTAGAGGAACACGAATCTGAAAAACGACGGACGCCTTGTGGTCAGGAGCCTATACTATTTCCTGACACAGTAAGCTCAGTGCCCAGAGCTCTCCTGGCACCTGCAGACTTCCGAGGGCTGAGACACACGGATGCTGTGTATCCCGAAGCGAGGCCTGCTGTTAACACCCAGATCTTCCCAAAGGAGGGACTCACACTATTCTCCACAGGTACCTCATTAACATCTATCCACTCTATTTAGAAATCACTATACCGTTTATTTCCAGTTCACTGTTTTAGACTACATTTTTGCCTGTTAAAGAGACCACAGAGACAACCTGCTTGCAAAAGAAAAAAGGAAAATTACACATATGTACATATGGAATGAGAAACTATCACCTTAGAAAAATAGTTTTTAAATGTCTAATTTTGTTCCAGAAAAATTCTAACCTTGAAAGCAAAAAAAATGCATTGTTTTCTGTATGTGAACTATAAAAATTGACTTAAGGAACAATAGAAAAACTTCGGAGAACAACAACCAAGATATGCTAACAGCTAACATTCATTGAAGCGCACTGTGTCAAGCTTTACACTCCCTAACTCATGTAATGTTCACAACAACCCTACAAAGTTGTTGAGAGTATTACTATGCCCAGTTTTCAAGTAACTGCCCCAAGACCAAACAGTACTAAAATAACTGAGCTGGGATGTGAGCTCACTGATTCCAAAAGCCAACCTCCTAACCACTACGCGCTACTGACTTCTAGGAAACTCGCAAGAAACAGGCAACACCAGTTTTAAAAAGTTACGTATGCCACCATGCAGAAAAAGATAGAATCTTCCCAATTTTATGAATCTTGCAAAACATGAAGTTAGAAACAACAGCCCGGTCTCACTATGACTACATTAGAAAAAGTTCAGAAACTAGTGGATCCTAGGCAGGGTTTGGCCCGTGGAAATCGAAGAGCCCTGGCCTTGGAGAGAGTTGGAGGATCTGCCCTCCTGCTGGCGGAAACCTCCACGGAAGGCTGGGGTGTCCAAGACTTAGCAGGAGCTGTGAAATGGGAGGTTTCCTCCAAACACTTTGTCAGGAAACAGACTCAAAATGATATGAGAGACAAAGCAGACGCCTGCAATTTCCTCCAAATAAACATATTTAAAAATTACATTTTTGCTATCTTACCTAGAAAACTAAAGAAACTCTAGTTTAAACCAAACCACAAAATTGATTAGGTGGCTGGACAGACAGAAAAGTCCATGGCTTTTCTTTATTAGCAATAACTACATAGATTCTGAAATGAGAAACCAATTCTACTTACACTAATGGAAAAAAAGGTTCGGGATCTATGTAAAGAAAACTACAAATTTAAAAAGCAGTATAAAATCTGAATAGACAGAAAGATCCCATATTTCCTAATGGCAAATCTTTATTAAATTTTTAGTTTTCTCCTAATTAATGTAGAAATATCATGTGAGTCCACCTAGAATCCCAGTTTTTAAAAATGGATTAAAATGATTAAATTTTTGGTTTAAAAAATTTTTGATTATGCAATATTTCAAATAAAGTCAAAAGACAAATCAATGACTGGGAGAAGACTTCAGGAATATATATTAACGACAAAGGATTAGTATCCTTGTTGCAGTTCAGAAAGAACTCCTTTACTAAAAAAAAGGAATCACAAAAAGGAAAAATGAGCAACAGATGAAGTGATCTTTAAGATTCATATGTAGAAAACAAATTGACAAAGAGGGAGAAAGGACTCGCCTTATCAGTCAGGAACACACTGCGCAGCCACTAGCATCACAACTCTTGTTTGGCCAGGCTTCAGCAGCAGGCTCATGAAACCTGCAGAGGCCTTCTGAGAATGTTTGTTAAAGCATAAATGAAATACACAGGATGAAAGAAAATCAATTATATTGAAATATATTACCTTCGAAGGTTAAGAGACACTAAAACAGAAGGCCAAAGTAGATTCCAGTACTTTATCTAGGAAAAAAGTGGTATTTCAGCTCAGTGGGAAAAAGAAAGTTTATTTAATGTGTAGTGCTGGCACAACTGGCTATCCATAAGAATAACTTGGCTCCCCATCTTGTGTCATAAAGAAAGGTAAATTCCAAGTTATTAAAGATTTAAAAAGAAAAAGCAGAAGTCTCAGAAGAGGTTAAAAGGACATTGTATGTACCATCTAAGAGTTGCAGAACCCAGATGGTATAAAATATTAAAAAATAACTTGTAAGACAACATAGCATAAACAAAGTGAAAAAACAAACATTAGGTTAGAAACAAATGCTTAAAACATACACACATAAGTTAGTATCCGTACTATACAAACAGATCATTTAAACAAACAAAAAAACAACAGGAAAACTGGCAAAGGGTATAAATAATCATTTCAAAAAAGAGCAATACCAAATAGCCTAAAAACATGAAAAAATGCTCTGCAGAAAATGCAAACTAAAATAACAGTTAACACATTACAAATATAAAAGTGATGAAAATTAAAATTTGAGAGCAACTCCTGCTGCAAATGGGGAATGCAGGGGGAAACGATACTCAGATACCGCTAGCAGAAATGCAAACTGTTACAGATTTTTGAAAACAATCTACAAAGTTAAAACTAAAAAATAGACTTTGTTTGGCCCACAGATGCAACTCTTAGATACTTATCCCAGAGAAACAAAAAGATAGGTGTATAAGGATATTTATTGCAGCACCATCTGCACAGGCAAAAGACGGAAACAATACAAACACCCCTTACTAGAGGAATGGTTAAAAATGGATGTGGTACATCCAAACCGTGGATTACTTAATATTGTAACAATCACTGACATAGATGTTCGATACATGTAAGTTGGATTGGAGGGATTTTCACAATCTGTGGTTAGATAAGAAAAGAAACATGCAGAGATGAATATACAGATGATTCCATTTTTATAAAATGAGCAAGAGTAAAATATGTATATGTACATATTTTATATGATTATAAAGACATGGAGAAATGCAGAAAGGGGACACAGGCCAGGGTGTAAAACTAATTATGTCAGGTAGGACAGGGGAAGAGGGAGTGTTCAGGTGACAGGCAACATGAGACCCTATAAAACAAATGGACGTTAAAATCACATGTATTCGGGGCTGGCCCCGTGGCCGAGTGGTTAAGTTCGCGCGCTCCGCTGCAGGCGGCCCAGTGTTTCGTTGGTTCGAATCCTGGGCGCGGACATGGCACTGCTCATCAGACCACGCTGGGGCAGCGTCCCACATGCCACAACTAGAAGAACCCACAACGAAGAAGATACAACTATGTACCAGGAGGGCTTTGGGGAGAAAAAGGAAAAAATAAAATCTTTAAAAAAAAAAATCACACGTACTGGGTTAACTCATTTATATGTCTATATCCAAAAAGAAATACATGAAAGTAACTTCACTAAAATATTAAGTTATTTAAGAGTAATGGCTTTTCAAGTGATCGTTTTACTTCTTATCCCCTTACGCAAATAAACATTAATGTACTGAACTTGATGTACAAAGAGACCCTACAAATAAGAACATACACACTCACATGGCATCCATTTGATCCCAAGAAAAAAGAAAATCCCACTCAAATTGGCTTAAACAAAAAAGGAATTTATTGGCTCACATAAGTGCAAAGTCCAGAAGTAGATTTCACTTCAGGTCCAACTTGATCCAGAGGTTCCACATTGCATCAGGGCTCCAACTTGGCCTCCCTCTCATTTTCTTGGTACTGACCTCAGGCTGGCTCCTTTGGATTAGAAAAATTAGCTGCAGCAAGTTCAGAACATGAATCCTCACACCACACTTATCTCCAAGAAGGCGTCTTCTTCAGCAGTTCCTGAGGAAGCCTCAGCAAAATCTAAGTAGCCTGATGTGGGTCAGGTGCCTATCCCTAACCATTTACAGGGAGGGAGGAGCACTAGTTAAAGGCAGCCAGGCCAACTCCAGAGCTGGGGGTGTGACAAATCTCATCCAAACCACATGTGTGATGATGGGGGGCAGTTAACCAAAGAAAAAGTGGGTAGCACTGTGAGAGAAGGAAGTGGATGCTGGATGGGCAACCACGACATACACAAACAAGGAATTAAATAATACAAATATCCAATAAAATATTAAAAATGCTTAATCTCACTAGCAATCAAAGAAATAGAAATAAAATTACATAACTTGTTGCTCATCAGGTTAATAAACAAAAGAAAAAATACTGTTTGTGAGTGAGAGAGAGGGTGAGGGGGCAGGACTGAGAACAGGCGCTCACACTTCTACTAGAAATGCATGTGTGTGTGTGTGTGTGTGTACAAAGCAGCTGTAACTAAGGCGCTTAAGCAAACTTTATACCCAATCAGAAACATTACTGATTCCTAAACATGAAACAAAAAGCTAGCAACAAATAGTAAAATTTAAATCCCTTAACATGACAGAAGTTGATTACCTTTTTTTTTCCCCTGCAACCTGATAGATGTTCCTATTTTGAAAAAACAAAATCAGCTTCCTGGGTAGATTTATATCCCTCAGCGCCAAGTCTTGACGCAGCCTCTCTGCTTCTTCCTACAGTCGTCTTTCCGCATTCCTAGATAAAACCCAGAATGAAGTCTGTAGCTGATCACCCTCAGCATAGCTGCGGTCAGAACTAGCACAATGTCTTCTGAAAACTGATTAAATGCTTTTACCCCTATATCTAAATAGGGAAAATACATGAAGGACAAAAACCTTTGGAAGTATGACTGGTGAAACGGACCCCAAGACAAAGAAGCGTAATGCTTGATACTGAGAAGACCTACAGTCTAGAATACCTAGAAGATTATCCTAGCTCACTTGAAACTCAGTTAGAAAAAACATACACTAAGCTGTATTTAAAGAGATTATGGATATGAGGTAGGTCTGTGCCACCCCCACAGGTATAATATCCCCTAGATTTCAGTTTTAAACAAAAGACTGTTCCCAGATTTAATTTCTTCTCTCAAGTCCAATTACAAATAGGAAGTTAAGGTGCCATGTCGCCTGACTTTGAACCTTTTCTAAGTCAGGGATTTTCATTCCACCATGACGAGGTAAAAGAACTGAGACCACCCACTCCACCGCCTTAACTTTTAGTCAAATGACTTACACGGTTGGTTTATGTCAACATTGATGTTTACATCAATGAGAGATCAAAATCATCTCCTTCAGTATCCTGCTCTACTCTATAACCAAAAAAGCTGAAATACTTCTATTACACATAACAAAAGAATGATAAAGAAACAGGGGAACTCTCTGCTGTGTTAAAACCAAAAGGTAGTAACCGGCCATAGCAATGGGAGCAGTGAGTAAGAGCATGGACTCAGGAGTGAAAATGACGGGAATGCAGCTCCATCACCGATTAGCTACGCGATCTTTGGAAAGTTACCTAACATATGTCCGTTTCATGATCCTTATCTTTAAAATGGGCAGAAGAGGAATACCAACCAATCTCTTAAGGTTGCTGAGAAGTTTAATGAGATAATCCAGCACTTAGCACCTGGCACTAAGGAATCTTTCAATAAATGTTAACTATTACTCTTAATATAAATTGAATAGTTATGTCATTTGTTCAGGTCTATGTCAGTACTCCTAGAACTCAAAATACTATATTCTACTTCTCCTAATTTGCACCATATGCAAAAGGCACTTTAAAACTACTTTAAATGATCTGGGAAAAAAATTAACAAAATCCTCAGTTAAGTGACATTTTAGATATTACAACTATTTCACTTAGAAAACCTCCACTATGAAACAATAAGTTTGCAACAAAATAGTAAAGTGAAAGCCACATTATATAATAGAATTTGAATAACACTATATTCAGATGTTCCTCAGCTGATGAGAGTAATAGGGAAATGTATAATACTTCCTGCACAAATGCATCTAGGGAAAGCAGGCTATATTTATTTAAAAGCTATAAAAGGTTACAATATAAATCTATCAAACAAAATCAGTTTTTAAAAATTGACTCATATGTATCCAAATTCTGACCAAATTAAGACAACAATCCAATGCAGAGAAAGATTATTATATAGCTCAAGAAGCAAAATGCAATAAACAGAAATGTTTTGTCAATACAGACACTACATAAACATACAAACCTACAGTTTTAATGTAACACGAACAAATGGTAGGTACATGGGTTAGCTACCTTTCTCCAACACTGAAGTAGTAAATGTTTTATATTTAGTAAAAGCATACAGAACGTAGAAAACCTTCAATCACATGTAATACAGTCTAACAAATGTGAACCAAGTAGAATGGAAAGTTTTCTTATTTGAAGATGGACATTTTCAGAAAGACCCAACTTGAAGTAAATGCATTATCACACATATTGCAAAGGTGACTCACAAAAATGTTTATCATTGGCAACTGCATACAGAGAACAAACTGCCCAGAAATTAACATCAGAATCTTACTGAGGGGTATCATAGTGACCTGCCTGAATGGACAAATTACTTACTTGGGGCTTAAAAAAGCAGAGATCAATGTAAACTAAGTAACAAATAAGTGAAAAAAATATACAATGTACAATAGCCAAGAGGTTAGAAAACTGAATACTGTGGAAAAGATTTATTAGTCTGTACAAGTTGGTTCTGATAAACAATTAGCTACTTATTACAGTAAATTATGCAGATTTTCATCACAACAGATTTTCCCGCACACATCAAAATCTGGAAGCAATATCCCTTTCTCAAATTGTCATTTAGTCTTCTTTTTTTCCCAACCCTCAAAACACAGAAATAGGTTTCTGAATATCAACTAGCCATTTATGGAAGTCATAAGATACAGATATTCATAAACATTACACAAGCTACAATTGAAGTACCTGAACAAACACCACCAACATTTACGGATAAAGGTGTTGGTTTTAAAAGTGGTAAGTACTACATGAGTTACATAAACACACTATTCATATCTTTCCGAAACCAAAATGGGGGAAAACCTTATTGCCATTCTGCCAAACACCACATAACTCAAAACGCTGCACACAGGGTCATGAATTCAATGTATATATCACAGATTTGAAACTCCAGTTAAGCAACTGAGCTACTCATTGAAGTAAATTGAAAAAGAAAGACCAAACTTCTTTAACATATCAATGCTATTATAGAAGCATCAGAACAGAAATTTAATTAAAGTTGGCCTGGACTACATCCTGTAAAGAGAATTTCGCTTAGTTACTAAAAGAGAATCTGTCAGCAAACATCCTAGAAAAGCTGTGGAATCATCTCTTTGTTATTCCTGAGAGGAAATTTGCCAGGTTTGATGATACCTGTATATCTCCCAGTGGTTCCAGGAGTTCTACATACCCATTAATTCAGTAATTGATAGGAGTATTTAAGCAAAAAGGAGACCGACAGTAGACTTTGTATCAACATATACTAGATAAGTGGATTTTTTTAAAATCACATGATAAATGTAAATCATAAAATCAAATGGACCTATAAAGGTACACCTATTTTATGTTACATAAAAAACTGTAGACTGCAAACCATGCATGCTCACCATAACGTTTTACCTGGGGAAGCCAGTGAGTGGGATTTCTTGCAAGTATTTACTGCCATGATACAAAACAAATATGTGCAAACTGCAAGGTCCCTAAAATAGCAGTTAAAGAGTTTATATACAGAAAGATGTCACTATCTGATCAAATATGCAAGAGATGGAGTTTCCCAGAGTTTATAACACAGAACAATAACCACCACAGGCTCCTCCTCCGTGGCCTTCTTCCCTGTGTGACAGTTTGACTCCTTTATTCTGGTTCTCACTTTCCCACAGTCCAGGCGTCTGAATGATCTTTTCAACAAGTTCCTCAAAGGCACACTGTACACCATCACATGTTTTTGCACTTGCCTCTGAAATTCAAGGAAAAATGTCACAGTATATTCTTTTCCAGTCACATTCTTACGTTTTTCTGAGAAATTACTATGGCATAAATACCAGCCTACAATATATAAAGAACCAATCAGCAATTTCTCCCCATAGACTTAATATTAGTGAATTTCTCTCAACTGTCAAGTTGAGTGACTTAAATTCTATCCATAAGAATACTCATATACAAGCCCAAGAGTTTATGATAGAACTGTGAATTGTAAAGCCTTACTCAAATACTATGTCAAAGTTCCTTCCTTAATTTTTCAGTGAATTCTTAAAACTAGCCCCTGAAGCAGATATTATTTACATTTTAGAATTAGCTAAACAATTAATCTGGTTTTTCTGTGCCTGCAACCATCTACAGGTGGTTGGATAAATGACATACAACCATGGACACTGGTCCCATTTTAAATTTATGCTTATGAAACACATGAGGACACTCAGCATTGCTCCCCAGTCCTGCTTTTCCCTAGTGATTACCTTTCTCACTGTCTATTTTATTCTTTCGTCTTAAAACTCCTCTATCTCAGCTGATCTAGCTTGATCTTGAGAAAAACAGAAACAATCTGGCAAGAACTACTGATCATCCCACTAACAGAGTTACCAACCTATCTGCATGTGTATCCTTAGACTCTGCCTTCACTCCTGTTACAATGGATGAACCGTCCCTGCTGCTACTTCAGGCCATCCCCTTTTCTAGCTCCAGGGTCCCCTTTCTTCTTCACTGAAGGACCATGTGCCCTCTCTATCAGATCATACCAATAAGTATAAAAGCCTGCCAAAATTATCATCCATCCTATTAACCAACCAACCAACCAACCTGCCCTCCAGCCCACATATCCTTCTAGCAGCCACTCAGTTTCTCTACTCTCTTTTAAAGCAAAACTGTTGTAAAGAGTTATCTACACAAACAAGCTGTTTCCACTTTCTTACCTCACATTCTTTCTTCAAACTACTCTAATTAGGCTTTTGATCACATCACTCCACTGAAGCATTCTTTTCAAGACCACTACCACCCTCTGTCTTGTCAAATCCAATTCCTCATCTTACCCGACACCCTGCAGCATTTGAAAGATGATCACTTTCTTTCTTTAAATACTTTGTGCACCTGGCTTCTAGGACACTGAACACTCCTGACAGTCCTCCTCTCACTGGCATGTCATTCACAGCCTTATTTGCCCGCACCTCCTCTTTCTGCTGACCTCTAACTGTTGGAGTACCCCAGGGTTCAATCTTCAGCCCTTTTCTATCCAGTTTTTCCTGTAGTGATTGCTCCAATCTATGGCTTTAAATGCCAGCGGCCAGAATGTGATTATCTGAAAGATGGTTCGTTCTTATGCCCAAGCAGAATTCTTGATTCCCTATTCCCCCACCTAAACCTGTTCTTATCTCAGTCTTCCACATCCCAGTTAATGGCACAATCCACCTAGTTGCTTATGCCCAAAACCCAGAATTATCCTTGATTGCTCTCTTTCCTTATCCTCTGCACCCAGTCTACCAGCATAGTGTGTCAGCTCTACCAACAAAGCTGGTGGATTTGCGAACTTTCCACCACCCACTATTGCTACAGTAGTCAAAGCCACCAGCATCACTCACCTGGGCCACTCTTGCCTCTGCTTCTCATGGTTCATTTGCTACACAAATGAGTCTTTTTAAAAGAATTTCAGATCACAGCACTACTCCCTTGCTTTGCACCACACTTAGAATAAAATCCATTTCTTTACCATATCCTATAAGGTCTAACATGGCCTTTTTAAATCTCCCATCATCACCATCCTTCCCCCAACACACACTATGCTCCAGCCAATTTGCTTTCTTTCTGTTTCTTAAATACACTACTCTGGTTCCTACCTCAGGAAATGTTTGGTAGTCTCTCAGCCTGACATGCTTTCCTTCAATATCTTCATATGACGGATTCATGCTCAAATAGCTCTGCCTCGAAGAACTTTCCCTCATCATTTTCCACCCCAGTCGTTCTCTCTCCCCCTACAATGTTTTATTTGCTTCAAAGCATTACTTACTTATTTAAGACTGTTTCCCATACTATAATGTAAGTTCTATGAGGGCAGGAGTTTGACCATTTTGTTCATGATTATATCCTCAATGGACAATATTTATTGAACAAACTAATACACAGAAATGAAGGACACCCAGCAAATAAGCAGTAGCGCTAGTACTCAACTCCTTTCTAAAATTCCCTATACCTTCCACTTATACCACTCTGTTTCTGTCTATATATGATCCAATTCCTGATTCCTAACAGCTTCTAACACAGCGCAACAGCTAAATCAGTCATTTCTAAAACTGGCTTCACATCAGAAACCACCAGGGTGTTTTTTATAAACTGCCTCCCAGGCCCTGTTTCAGACCTGTGATAAGGCCCAGAAATCTGTGCTTCTAAAATGCTCTCCACATGATTCTGACAAAGTCAGTCCACTTTTCTAGACCAGGGGTCAGCAAACTTTCTGTAAAGGGCTAGACAGTAAATATTTTAGGCTTTAAACGCCACACGGTTCCTGCTGTAACTACTGCACTCTGCCAGGAAGCACCAAAGCAGCCACAGACAGCATGCAGACGACTGGGCACGGGTGTGCTCCAATGCAAAGGGTGGGGCCACATCTGGCCCATGCCAAAGTATGCCAACCCCTGCTCTACCATGCTTCTCAAATATTAATATGCAAAGCACACAAAGGTCTCGTTAAAATGCACATTCTAAGTCAGAAAACCTGGGCTGGGCCTGAGATGAAGCATTTCTAACGAGCTCCCAGGTGGTGCCACTGCTGACAGCACATGGACCAGCGAGGTTCAACTTTAGCATGGATTCCTGGCTTTACTGAATGCCGTTATATCCTGAGAGGAATGATCTGACTGTGTTCCATATGACTTCACATAATGTTATCCTATTTTTTTTTTTTTTAAAGAAGGAAAAATAAAAAACTTAGTGTTATAATTATATTTTATAGCATGGGACAACCATGAACTAAATACATATGTTTTATGGTTCATAAAAAGAAAAATGTAGGGGCCAGCCCTGCAGTGTAGCAGTTAAGTGCACACGCTCCACTTCGGCAGCCTGGGGTTTGCTGGTTTGGATCCTGGGCACAGACCTATCACTGTTTATCAAGCCGTGCTGTGGCAGGCGTCCCACATATAAAATAGAGGAAGATAGGCACAGGCACTAGCTCAGGGCCAATCTTCCTCAGCAAAAAGAGAAGGATTGACAGCGGATGTTAGCTCAGGGCTAATCTTCCTCAAAAAAAAAAATTAGCAGAAACTCCATTTTAAAGTTCCTCATTAAAAATAAAAGAATAAATATCCACACACCCACCTATAAATAACATGGAATGCTTGCGTGCAAATTTCAGGCCTTCATTTCTATCGACTTCACGATTTTCCTAAAAGATAAATGCAAAGATTAAGAAAAGCTATCAGACTATGGAGCCAAAATACCAAGAGTCTGACTTCTTACCTTATCAATTTTATTCCCAACTAGCATGTTTACTATGTCATTTCTTGTGCAATATGTTTCCAATTCATTTAACCAATTATCCAGTTTAACAAAGGTGTCTCTTCTTGTGACATCATAAACTGAAATAAAGAGAGTAATTTATTAACTAAGCATTAAAAATAAGAAGCAATGACATTAGATTTCTGATATGTAACCAGGAGCTAATGTCAATATGTAGACAAGTCTGTTTTTTTAAGCCTTCAACGCTTAACACTGTCTACCGATCCAGATGAAGAAACAAGTACATTAAAAAAAGAAGCATATTAAAAAAAATTTACATATAACATACATATAACATATAAATTATATGCTGTGTGATAACTGAAAATTAATTTAAGCAAAAATTTAAGCTGTCCCCCTTCATAACAATAAAAGAAGTTTGACCAAAAACCCAAATGTGTTTAGATCCAAATCTGTGTCAAAATACAAAAAAATTTTACATGAATTTAAACATCTATGACCCTGTTAATTTGTTTCTTACAATGACCAGAATTTGCAGCTTTGAAAAAATATGTAAAGTTAGTGGATGGGATCCTGGTTGTCTTCCTCCATTATCACTTTCATCTTATCCTGCATCATAATAAATAAAGAGCTTATTAAAGTGTTTTCTAAACTTAAGGAATGCTGTACCAAAATAATAAGAATCACTGTCAATCTCTGTATGACTCCGCTCATATGAGGAATTTAAAAATGTAGACAAAGAGAACAGATTAGTGGCTACCAGGGGAAAGATGGGGGTGGGGGTGGGCACAAAGGGTGAAGTGGTGCACCTACAACACGACTGACAAACAATAATGTACAACTGAAATTTCACAAGATGCTAACCTATCATTAACTCAATAAAAATTTTTTTAAAAAAAGAATAACTGTCAAATTAAGAGAAATGAAACCAAAGTCTCACAAGTCATGATATAAAAAAAGAATTCTCCCCTACAACTGATCAATATTCATTTTAAACAGTTTCCCAGGAATATTAATAGTAAGCTCTTTTCAACAGATTACACTGAGAATCACATTTGTTTTTTAAATTTTGTGGGATTACGAGTCAACAGTGTTAAGTATTTTGTGCTATTTTTCAGGACTGATTAAACAGACTCCAATAAGTAACAAACACTCTTCTTCTTTTATAAACTGCAGCAAGTAATACCTACTAACTGAGCATCAGTTTCTGGTAATACTCTAAGACAGACAAACTATATGTGGGTTAATCCTCAATTACGTGCTCATCAACATGTGCTTTAAACCAAATAAACTGGCCTGACTTTTATTTGTTAACTGCTAGACAAAGGGCTGAAAAGAAATTTTAAAAGTTTAAATAATACTCATTAATACTAAATGAAGTAAATATAACTTCAAGATACATAAAAGTAGCCCTAAAGAAAAATAGAACAAAAATTCATTTACCTACATAGACAAGGAAAATCAGAAATTCCAGTAATAAACAATAGTATTTTTCAAATAGTATATTACAGTAAAAACTTACCTAATATAACACCCTGCGCACCTCTGTAATAGCTGGGAGTTAATGTTCTGAACCTCTCTTGACCAGCAGTATCCTAAAAGTAACAATCAATTATTATTAAATAAAACAAATCATAAATAAGTAACAGACCTTCAATATACAATTTAGGCACAGAAAATCAAAACAGCATTGTTAAGTTCATTTAAAACTTGAAATTTAAATAAGATGTGTTCTCTTACTGATGAGTGTTACATAAAACAAAATTAATAAATATTGACATCTCTAGAAAAATGCAACCTCTGTAAAAGTTTTCTTGTTGTTAGTGCCATCCAGTGGATTCCGACTCCTAGCACCCTGTGTACAGCAGAGCTGAACTCTGTCCAGTCTCTCTGCACCATCTTCTCAGCTTCTGGCCTGTATCATACATGCTCCACTGTTTTCATGGCCAATGTTTTCAAATTGGGTGGCCAGTTCTTCTTCCTAGTCTGTCTAGTCTGGAAGCTCCACTGAAACCTGTCCACCATGGGTGACCCTGCTGGTATTGGAAGCCCCGGTGGCAGAGCTTTCCGCATGCCAGCGACACACAGCTACCACAGTATGACACCCGACAGAGGGATGGTGTGTTCCCTGAGCGGAAACGACCCGGGCGGCGGCTGTGAGAGCACCCAATCTTAACAACTAGACCACCAGGGCTGACTGAAGGCTTTCTACCACTTTGGATTTAAGATTTTTATCACACATGAAACTAATTTCATTGGAAATCATGGTTCTCAACTCTGGGTGCGCAACAAAATCTCCTGGGAAACTAAAAATACTAACGCCTGGGTCCAACTCCCAGAAATTCTGATTTAATTGGTCTAGGGTATGATAGAAGGTTTAAAAATCTTCCCAGGTGATTCTAACATTGAATCAAGGCTAACAACCACTGATTTAAACAGAATTACACGGGTGTCTTATTTAAGATAAAGAATTTTTACGCTAGACTCTTGTTTTCTATGTATCTTCTTTTAGGAAAATGCATAAAACCAAACCACTCCTAATTACATGTTGTTTCTGACTCATATGAGGGCTGATGAACAACATAAGATGTACACTAGGTAGGTAATGTAAATTTCATGAAGAAGGGACGTCATCCGCTGAACAACCAGTTTAACCCCAGCGCCTAGAACAATTCTTACCATAGGACACTGCTCAACTTTGTTGGGGGGGGGGGGCGGGGAGGGATGGGCGCAGAGAAGAAACTAATTAGTAAGTCTCTACTTCCAGGCCTGGTTCCTCCTCTCTTGTCTTCTTTCTACCATCCTTGGACTGTGGCTTCAAGGTACCTAAGATTATGCAAAGCAACAGTTTGCAAACTATTGCCTCAGCCCACCACCTGTTTTATTATGTAAAGTTTTATGAAGGAAAGTTTTAGCGGAACACAGCCAGGCCGATCTGCTTATGCATTGCCATATGGCCTTTTTTAGGGTTGGACTAAATATTTACTATCCTGCCTTTTAAGAAAAAAGTTTGCAGTCTGTTAATGTAAAGTAACCTGCAGAAAAGTAAAGATGTGCATCAAACATCACCTTAACTACCAGTCCCATGGCTGCAAATGCGAGTTTAGCAACGGGACAAGCAGAAGCTCCTTTAGATATAACAAGTGTTAATAACCTCTAAGAGGTTTATAAGATTGGAGAGGAATTTCAAACTAGTAGTGACAGGCTCCAACAACACCTAGTTTCTTTGCCTGGCCAAAGTAGAGAAAACTTTAAAACAATAACAACAGGTAGAGAGTGTCTGAGGTAATTAATAGCCCTAGAAGAGAAACTGAAGAGGAAAACAACGTTCAACATAAACCAGTTTGCACCTCCATTACTCTTGCACAGGATAAGCCTGCTTATGCAAACTGTCCTTGTTCCAGATTCTCACCACTACAGAAACTGTTGCCCCACCCTTGCCATGTTGAAATGAAAAAATAATAAAATTAAAATTAAACTTTGTAAACAGAAAGATTTATGAGATTAAAAAAATGATTTCTCTTTATGAAAATTCTCTTTGCATCAAAGTTTCTTAAAAAAACCTGCCTCTGATATTTAAAATTATTCTATTTGCATATTTACTCAACTTTTCAAAAACAATAATATAAATTAAAAGCTACATAATTGAAGTGGACTTGCTATCTAAAGCAGACTATAATTCTGGTAATACAACATAGGTTAGGACAATGAAATATTTTAATCCCAAAACTTTTTGCTATAACAGAGAAGAAAGTCACTGTATTTGCATAAGGAAAATATCCACTCTTTCATAAATTAATTTCCAGAACTAGCAGAAAGCATTTGAGTACGAATTTTGTTCCCTTTGGTCTTCATTGAGATCAAATTCAATAACTGCCTTGATGAAACACAAATAAAAATCACAACTGTAATTCCTGTGAAAATAGCCACAAAACCCAATGTTTTACAAGTAAAGACTGTATCAAAAAATGTTTTAATGTTAAAATATTACACGTGATTTTGACACTTTACATGTGAATATTAAATTAGGCCAGATGTTTAAAGTCTTGACATTTTTTGATTCACTTATAAAAATGTTTAAATAGGTACAATAATCTGGGCAAAAAACCCCGTGCGATAATATTGGATCAGGATTTATAACAACTACAAAACTTACAGCACTTAAATAGTCAGAAATTAGATTTTTGCTTGTGTTCGTTTTCAAAACAGGAATATACTAAGTGTAATGACATCTTTGTGAGATACAAGAGGCAGAGCTGTTTATCTTTACCCTGTGGTTTTATTTTCTGGTGGGAAAAGAAAAGAGATTATTGAAGACAGAGATGTATGAAGGGCTAGAAAGGATCCAGAAAGGCTAAATAACAGAAGGTGGGGAGCGGAGGTGAGGCAAGGCTGTGGAGAAAAGCCGCCTCCGAGGTGCCAAGCAGGTCAGGATGAGCAAGCGGCACTTGATGGAGGCGGTGGGCCGGGGCTGCGCTTGATGATTCTATTCAATCCCAGGAGCTTCCCAGTGGGAGAGGAATTGATTTCATTTATATAAATAAAACTAGACAAATCAGAGGAAACAATGGACTCACACTTCTAATATTGAGTGAGAAGGCCTTCCTAAATATGACACGACACCCAGATGCATGAAGAAAATACCTGACCCGACTAAATAAATACCAAAACCTTGGTATGGCAAAAATCTCTCTCCCCCTCATCCCCTCAACTCCATAAACACACACTCATCCTCAACGAGACTTAAAGGTAAATGACAAAAAGAAATCTGTATGGAACGGGAAAAAACATACGTAGCACATGAAAGAGTTAGTATTACATACACACATAAAAACATTAACACATATTCACCTTAAATAAGATTTTAAAGACAAATGACAGAGTGGAAAAAAATGCAGCATATGACAAAAAGCTAGTATATTTATTATATAAAGACCTTAATCATGAAAAAGATGGCTGCTAATATAGAATGGGCAAAGTACAAAAAAAGAAAATTCATTAAACTATAATCAATAAACAATGTGAGAGAAAAAACCTCACTAATCAAAAGAAATGCAAACATTTGTAAACAATTACTACTCAGAGAGGCAAAAATGAGAAAGATTGGCAATATACAGTCCAAAAGACCTTTTTCATATGAATCAATGTTAAATCTTCACATTCTTTGAGCCACAATTCTACTTTTAGGTAAACATCTGAAAGTAACTGGACAAGTACACACAGATGCATACATTAGGATACTCAGAGCACTGTTGATGTTTGTGAAAAACTAAAAATGAGGTAACTATCTGTCACTAAGGTTTGACAAAAGTAAGGTATAGCCGTAAGATGGAATACAGGTGGCCATTTAAACTGATGTACCTCTAAATTCACTGACAGAAAAATGTACAGTGTAGATGGAGGGGGGTAGCGCGGGACACAAACAGGTGAAAAAACATAAGATGTAATCCTTTCCTTTGGAAAACTGTAGATGCACACGTGTGTAACAGTATGCATGTGCCTAGCTATTTTAAAGACTGTTCACTAAAATGTATACATTGGTTAAAGATGAACTTCTCTATTAATTTCTTATTGTTTCAATTATGCTTTTTAGAACGAACGTGTATTATCCTCATAGTCAGGGAGAAACTTCTCATTTAAAAAATATTCACACATCTATAATAAAGATATCACTTCAATAATACCTGCCAGCCTTTTTATTAGGCAGGAACTAGAGAGTAAATTAAAAATAAACAAAAAACCTCTCACATGAAAGAAAGACCTCAAGGTGAACATGAAGCCTCAGATCCTAGTCTAATCTCGTATTTCACAAAGTAGTAGCAAGGGCAGAAAGAGGTGACGTGGAAAATCAGGCCTCCATTTTAGGACAGAAGGAACTCAGCATTCTTAAACTGTTCAATATATTTTACTACGGCCTAGTCCAACATTTTCCAAACTGTTCTCTGTTAGACGCGACTGTTCTGATTGATATTAAACATATCTGAGGGAGGGCAAATAGGCTCCCAATCATGTAAAGCACTGTATGTTAGAAAAAAATTAGAAAAACATTAGACACACTTACATAGTTACTCATTATTTAGGATAAAATGTATGTTACAAACAGCATACCATTCAAAGACTGCCAGGAAGATGAATGAGATCATGAACATTCGCTGTTCCAATCTGTAACTGATGCCCAGGCAGCACTATGTAACCACCATGCTGAAGTATGTCTCAATATGATGACTGCTGACCAATTCTAATATTATTATGTTATTAAAATATATTTATATATTTATCATAGTATATGTGGTAATTAGATATACAAAGTAGTATATTTTTATAAATTGAACATTACATAATTACTATATTAGCAATCCTATTTAGATAGAGAGACACAGATAGGTAGGTAGATAGGTAGGTAGGTAGATAGGAGAGAGAGAGAGACGACCAGACAGTACAGACATCTTGGACATTTTGACAGGTAATGCAACCTGATCAGCATGACCACGAAGAGGTCTAGTGAGCAGAGCAACGTGGCTCAGAATGGCTGGGTTCACAGGCAAATGAGAAGAAGCCAATAATCAAAGACTGGGCATCAGTATTAAAAAACAAACCCAAAGTTGGCAAACTCAAATTTTATAATATTTATACTCACAAATATGAAAAATACATTGTTTTTTCTAAGGACCACTTCATTCCCCTTCTCCCCAACAACTGCCTTTAGCATTAGTTCAGCCTAGGTTGTCTTTTTAGAACCTTAAAGGAACACATTCAATAACAATGCTTCTCTCTAGCAGACAACATGACTTTTTATACTTTGTTCTGTTTTTAAATATTCTGAAGGAATTATATATTTTTAAAATTTAAGTAAAACAAATCTTTGCCTAATTACACAATTATAATAAATATTTATTGCCACCCTTTAATCAACATCAAATCTCCCAAAAGTTATTTAATACAAATTGTTCACCTCTAGAACACTTCACATATCAATTTCTCCTTCTTTAAAAAGTATGTATTTAATATCTATACAAAATACATTTAAAAAATTCTTACCCATATTGCAAGTTTTGCCTTATTTCCATCCACAGAAATTGTTTTCACCTTAAAGTCAACACCTTGAAAAAATGAAAATTTTGATAAGAATCCCAATAAAATGTACTTTTAAGATCAATTACCAAGAAAACCAGAAAATCAAAAAACCACTTGATCAAATGCCCAAATTCATACCCCAAATTCTTTGAGTTATAAATGTGAAGATAAAAGAAAAAGTGTCACTAAAGTTCAGCAGCTTAGGACTTAATCAGCATAAACGAAAACCAAATGCTTATAGGATTCAAACACTCACCTACCTGCACTTCTTGAAAAAATAAAAATTTTATTGAAAAAATAAAATTCAATGTAAGGTGGTGACTGAATATGCACATTAAAAGCCACAAGCTAGAATTCATGGTGTTAATATAGAGAAGACTACCCATGGCTGACTGTGGATCAGGGCAGTTTTCACGGGCTCCCTAAGCATCTATACACTATATTGAGTGTTGTCCACAGTCAGCCAATCTCCTAACTCAGATTCTGACCGTAGGGAACTTGCAGAATTGGAAAAATATAAAAGGGCCACTCACTTCTTTTCTTAGGAATTCTTTGTTTTATATCCTAAAATACAGTATTAGTTTTACATAACCTTATCAATGATCACTTCTACTGCACAATGGCAAAATGAGAATTTACACACAAAACCTCTGTGCCCAACCCTCTAAGAATCTTCATAAGTGCAGGAGGGATGCTCAAAGTTCGATGAAAATCTTCCGTAAGTACTAATTTATCTAAAGAGAAGAGTTTCATAAGAAGTCACATAAAGTTTTACTACAGCAGCCCCAAAAAACCCTCTTCCTTTCCAGGAAAAGGAGTTGACACATGCCATCTGGCTTAAATGAACAGTAACTGCCCACATGTCTTTAAAGAGTATCAGAAATAACAGCAGTCTATCCCACTAGCCAGAGGGAAAACATCAGCTCAAGACGCTTGGAAAGAAATTTTCAAAAGATCTTATTAGCTTGTCACAATAAATTCACAACAGCCCCACCTAAGATGAACAGCACCCACATATACGAAACACTTAAGAGAACACCTGTCACCAATATGAAAATATATTAGTAATTTTTGGATGATTTCTGGTGATCCATGACATACACAAATTAGGCAATAAAAATGCATTTCAAAATGTGCATTATGCCAGGTCTTTCTATACGCCAAAGATTGAAAAAAAATGGTTGGTTGTTTTGGGCTAAGGTGATAAAGGAGTTGATAAAGGCATGCCTCAAATGATGGGCAATCTAGTTAAAGGCCAGTCTGATTACACAGTCCAAGGCAAATTTAAGTATAAAGTTTCTGTGCAGCCAAACAAACAAAAAATCCCATATATTAAATAATCGTGTATTCACTGGGTCTAGATAAAAATATATTATGCCACACTATCTATATAAAAATGAAATTATTTATTCTATTAATATTGCTTTAAAAAAATACCAAAACCTGAGAAAATTCAGATGAGGGAAATGGTTCTGACGTGGTGCTGGTATTAAATGAAGGCCAATGGTAGACACTATATAGAGACAGCCTGTCATGCATACTCTATGGTTAAATTCTGAAGGTTTTTCAGAGACTATATTCGATCTGAAAGTTACAGGTAACACCTTCGGGGAACACTGCCCACTGGAGTCCTATCAGCAAAGCTAACAGACACAGCTAGCCTGTAGGGCACCCCATGTGGATTCAGACCCCTCAAGTCTCCATTAATCTTCTCTTGGCTCCTCTGGTGAATCTCATGTGCAGACACTGTGCTCTGTAACTCCCATAGGCTCAAACTGCTTCTTCACCAAGCCTGGTTCTTCTGTTTTGCAAGTGACTGTTAAATTTGTCTTTAATGGTGGCAACAGTGGCAATCTTTTTGATAAATCTGATTTTGCCAACTTCTTACTAGATTTGACTAAACTGCCTTTTCAACCTCCTCATGTGGATGACTAGGAGCTCAGGATAGAAGCATAATGCTTAGGAGAAAATAGCCCTGTGTTTCTCCTCTGCTGTACTACAGCACTGAGCACTTCTGTGACCAGATATGAGGAGGTTTTTCTCATAACAAGCTATTCTCTGACTCTGCAGGGACACCAGCTGGGTGTGCTACAATTCGACTCAGTTCGGACACCATCTGCCTGGAGTCAGAGTCAGATCCCAAGGGCTCAAAGACTGCTGTAACCCCCATTTCAGACACCAGTCAACGTCCAGCTTATTATCTGTGCTTCTGACAAATTGGCTATAAATCAGAGGTTCCCAGAAACCCCTCCTTGATTTGGTTAACTTACGATAGTAGCTCACGGAAAGGATATAACCCAGGAACAGCCAGATAAGAGATGCGTAGGGCAAGAGCTTCCATGGCCTCTCCAAGAGCACCACTCTCCCAGCACCTCCACATGTTGGCCAACACAGAACTCTCCAAACCCATGGTTTCATATTTTTATGGAAGCATCACTACATAGGCATGACTGATTAAATCATTTACCTTTGGTGACTGAACAAAATATCCAGCCCCTCCTCCCTCCCCAGAGTTGGGGGAGGCGGGGTGGGACTGAAAGTGCCAATCTTCGAATCACATGGTTGGTTCTCCTAGCAACCAGTCTCCATCCTTGGGGCTTTCTAGAATTCACTGCATTAACATAAAGTCAGGTGTGGTCAAACAGGGCTTGTTACGAAAAACAAAAGACATCTTTATTGCTCTTATCAGCTGAGAAATTCCAAGGGTCTTAGGAGCTCTGTGTCAAGAACCATATATTTCTTATTATAAATTACATCATCACACTGAAGAATTATCATTTCAGCTGTTTCCTTGCTGTTCATTTGGGCTTGCATTTTTAATACAATATTTAATTCAGTTTCTTTGTAGGAATCTTTTTTAGGCACTCTTGCCTATTTTATAAAGGTCATTTTAGTTAAAACTAGATAATATAATCACTAAGACCTTTAAAACAAGAAGTGGAACATGAAAACTTACCAAAGATAACATCAATAATATGATAAAGAGATACTTGTGAATGAGAAACCAGAGCATATCAATGGAATCATCTGCCTTGTCAAAAGGAGAAAAAGCAATCAATAGAAACTGATTCAAACCTAACAAAGATGTTAGAATTAGAAACAAGGACATTAAAAACATTTATAACTGTATATGCCACATGCTCACAAAGTTAAGTAAACATGAAAGAGAATAAAAAGACCCATATCAAACATCTAGAGATGAAAATGATAATGTCTCAGATGAAAAATACACAGGATGGGATTAACAGCAGACTTAGATATTGCAGAAGAACATGTTAGTGAATGTGAAGTCACAGCAATAGAAACTACCAAAAAGGAAACAGAGAGAAGAGAATCAAAGAAAATGAGAAAGCATCAGTGATCTGTGGGACAACTTCAAGCAGTCTAATATGCAAGCAAATGTAGACGACAAAAAAGAAAAGAGAGAAGAAAGGGGGACAAAAGATATATCTAAAGAAATAACGGTGGGGTCGGCTCCGAATTTTCAAAATTAACAAAAAGGATAAACTCATAGATTTAAAACAAAGCTTGATGAACCCCAAACACAGAAGCATGAAGAAAACTATACTAAGGCACATCATAATCAAATTGCTCCAAGGGAAATTAGGAAGTATTTTAAAGTATTTTGAATGAAAAAAAAAATACAACATATCAAAATTTGTGGGATGTCACTAAAGCAACACTGATGGGAAAATTTATAGCACTAAATGCCCATATTAGAAAAGAAAAAATTATCTCAAATCAATGACCTCAACTTCCAACCATTTAAGAACACAGACAAATTAAATCCAAAGCAAGCAGAAGAATGGAAATAATAAAAATTCAAATCAGAAATTGATAAAATCAAATCTGTAAAACAATTTTTAAAAAATCAATGAAACAAAAAGCTGGTTCTATAAAGAAAATCAATAAAACTGATAAACTTCTAGCCAAACTGAACAGGAGAATCAGAGAAGACAAAAAGTACCATTTTAAAGAATGAGAAAGATCACATCATTTATAATTGTACAGAGGTTAAAAGGATAATGAGGGAATGTCATGAACAAGTTTATGCCAATAAGTCTGACAACTCAGATGAAATATCAACTTCCTTGAAAGATTAAAAGTTACCAGAATTGACTCAAAAAGAAATAGAAACAAAGAAAATACCTATAGAATATATACAAAAGAGAATCAAAGCATGTCACTATGAAAAATCAACTAAACACAAAAGAAGGCAATAATGGAGGGAATGAGGGACAAAAACTCTATAAGACATACTGACAACAAATAGCAAAATGTTGGCAGTAAATTCTTATCAATAATTACATTAAATTAAGTAGATTAAACTGTCCAATCAAGTCAGAGACTGGCAGAACATATATTAAAAAAAAATCCAGGGGCCAGCCAAGTGGCATAGTGATTAAGTTCACACACTCCACTTCAGTGGCCCAGGGTTTGCAGGTTCAGGTCTCAGACGCAGGACCTACACACTGCTCATCAGCTCATCAAGTGGTGCTGTGGCGGTGTCCTGCATAAAAAATAAGAGGAAGACTGGCACAGATGTCAGCTCAGCAAAAATCTTACTCAAGCAAAAAGAAGAAGACTGGCAACAGATGTTAGCTCAGGGCCAATCTTCCTCACCAAAAAGTAAATAAATAAATAGATGGATAGATAACTAGAGTGTCCTATATCTATTAAAGAAACCAAATCTGAGGTTAAAATCTTTTCCATGAAAAAACCCTACGCCCAGAGTGAATTCCACTAAATATTTAAACAATAATCCATTCTAAACAAACTCTTCCAGGAAACTGAAGAGAAGTGAGTACTTCCTTAGTCATTCTATGAGTTCTACATTATCATGATACTGAAACCAGACAAAGACATTACAGTTAATGAAAACTACAAACTAATAGTCCCCAAGCACATAGAGGAAAATGCTAAACAAAATTTGATAACTAATCCAAATATGTATAACAGAACAACACATCACAACCAAGTGGGTTTACCTCAGAAACAAAAGGTTGACATCACTGTGGACTTTGCTATACCAAACTAAAAAACAAACTTCATAAAATCATCTAAACAGACGCAGAAAAATGCATTTAACAAAATCCTACATGCATTCCTCATAAAGCCTCTCAGCAAACTAGAAATAGAAGGGAACTTCCTCAACCTGATAAAGAGCATCTAAGGAAAACTACAGCTAACATCATACTTAACGGTAAAAGACTGAATGCTTTCCCCTTAATATTCAGAAAAAAGAAGGATATCAGCTCTTATCACTTCTATTCAACATCATACTGGAGATTTTTACCAAAGGCAATAATACAAGAAATAAAAGGAATCCAGATTGGAAAGGAAGAATGTAGAAATCCAATGGAATCTACAGGATAAAAAAAAGCTCCTAGAACTAACAAGAAAGTTTAGCAAGGATTGGAGGATACAAAATAAGCATTTAAAAAATCAAGTGTATTTCACTATATTAGCAATAAACAAAGAGAAATTTCAACAAAAATTTTAAATACCATTTTACATAAAAATTCATGAAATACTTAAGGCTAAAATCTGACAAGAGATATGAAAGACATATAACCACTGCGAGAGAAATTTTAAGAGACCTAAATGAATGAAGAGACATAATGAAGACTCAATATTGTTAAGAGTTCATTCTCCCCAAATTGATCTAAAGGGATACAATGCAATCTCTACCAAAATCCTAGCAGGCCTTTATTTTTAAATCAACAGCTCATTCTAAAATTATCAGGAAATGTAAAGAAACTAGAACAGCCAAAACAACTTTGAAAAATACAAAGTTGATAGACTAACAATGTATGACTGCCAGACTGATTATAAAACTACAAAAATCAAGACAGTGAGGTACTGACATAAAGACAAACAGATAAATGGAACAGAATAGAGTCCAGAAACAGACTCACACTTACAGGGACAACTCACATTTTTATAAATGTGCAAAAGCTTTTCAGTGCAGAAAAGAAAATCTTTTCAACTGATGGTGTTGTAACAACTGAATATCCATAAGCAAAAAAAAGAAAAGAAAGAAAAGAGAAAAAAACTTCAATCTATATATGTCACAGTGTATCCAAAAATTAATCCAAAATGAATCACAGACCTAATGTAACACACAAATTGATAAAACTTCTAGAGGAAAACATAGGAGAAAATCATTGCAACCTTCTGTTAAGTAAAAGATACAACACTAAAATCATCATCCATAAAAGAAAAAACTGATAAACTGGATTTCATCAAAATAAAAAAACCTCTGCTCTTAGAAATAAACTGTTAAGAGAATGAGAAAAGGAGCCACAGACTAAGAAGAAAATATTTGCAAAGCACATATCATCTAATAAAAGACTTCTATGCAGAATATATAAAGAACTCTCAAAATTCAACAGTAAGAAAAAACCCAATTAAAAAACGAACAAAAGACTTAGACACTTCATACACACACCCCCCCACACACAAAAATATATATGGATAGCCAATAAGAAATCTAAAAGATGCTCAATATCATTAGAGAATGTGAATTAAACCATCATGAGATAACCAATACACATCTATTAGAATGGCTAAAATGTGAAAGTCTGATCACACTAAGTATAACAGGTGAGGATGTCAAAGAACAGGAACTTTCATATACTGCTAGGGGAAATGTAAAGTGATACCTTTACTCAAAAATAGACAAACTGTTTTCCAAAGTTCAACATGCATTTACCATATGATCCAGCAATCCCATTACTGGGTATTTACTCCAGAGAAATAAAAATTAACATTCATACAATATCTGGTACCTGAATGTTTATAACAGGTCTATTCATAACCATCCAAAACTGGAAACAACCCAAATGTTCTACAATGGGTGGATGGATAAACCAACTCTGAAATATCCACACAACGGAATACAATCCAGCAATAAAAAGGAATAAACTATTGACACACAACAACTTGATGCAGCTCAAAGGCATTACGCTTAGTGAAAAACCTCAGTCAGAAAAGGTTACAAACTTCATCACTCCACTTACATGACATTCTCACAAAGATAAAGCGATAAAGACCGACCAGTGGTTGCCAGCAGTTAGAGGCGGGGAAAAAGTCTAACTAAAACAGGATAGCACTCGGTAGCTTTTGGGATCATGGAACTGGCTGGTATTCTGATTGTGGTGGTGATAAAATGACCATTCACATTTGTTATAATACTTACGTTAAAATCCAAAGAACAACATACCCAAAAAAAGTCAATTTTACTATATGATATATATTTTTTAAGATACTGCTTATCAACTCATATGCTAGGAACGCAACAGCTCAAACACACCTTCTGAAAGAATAAATTATCAGAGAACATGTATTGTAAAAGTTCTGCTTCTTTCCAATTTAAGGTTTACTTTGCTACCAAGTCCAAGATTGATTTTGTAAAACTGTTCCATGGGTTTTGAAAGAAATGAGTTCTTTATTCAAAAGGTTTGTTGATTGTATTATTCTATTTCTCTATGGTCTTATTTGCGTCTATCTAACTATGAAAGAGAGAACAAATCTTCTAATATAACTGTATTTTCATCCAATTCTTCTCTCGTGTTTGAACAGATTTTGCTTTTATATATAGCTTTTATGTTCAATGCCTACTCGTTTATAAACGTTACAGCTGCTCTGTGGATTACTTGGGCCTTTCATCAGTATGTACTACCCTATTTTATCCTTTCCAGTATATTAACCTTGAAGTCCACCTTAACTTACATTATAGTACCACCTTTGCTTTTGTCTTGTTTGCATCTGCCTGGCCTATCTCTTATTTGTTTTAATTTCCTTTCAACTCCATCTGACAATGTGAATTATTGGAATTGGACCCATTCATATTTAATTAATCGATATATTTAATTTTGCTCCTTCCCCCTTATGTTTAGCATTTTTGGCATTCTGTTCAAATCTGTCTGATCCTTTTTATTGCTGAATTGTATTACTGAGATGTCATTAAAAGAATACCAAGTTAGAAGTTGGGAAGCTGGGTTTAGTCTCAACTCTTTTACTGGTCTCGATAGGCAAAACCTTAATCTCTTTAAGTCAATTTTCCTCTTCTCATTAAGGATATAAAAATTCCTGCTTCAACTGCTTTTTAGTTATTTTTCGGGGGGGAGGGCTGTGGGTGGAGGACATCAGAGGAGGCACCAAGAGAGATACTATAAAAGCTTCAAAGAGCCAATCGAGAACAAGATTACAAAGAACTAGATCCCCAAACCTGAGTTTATAAACAACTTTAAAATACTAATAATAAAACGCACTAAGTGCTCTGCTACCCCAGAGGACAGAGTAAACACATTTCAAGAGTTGACAAGGAGTGGGAGCTGGGAGTGAGAAAAGAAGATGTACAAAACCTTATCAAGATTAGAATCTGGAGGATAAAGACTAAGGTGGGAGGCCAGGACTTTTGTGGTGACTACTTAAAGAGGGGAAAAACTGTGTGATGTCTGCTGGTCTTGTGGCAGATAGCAAAAGCAAGATGAAAAGATCTGGAGAAGAAAGAGGGGTGTGGGGAAGGTCTTGTCAGAAGCAGGCTGAATTCCGAGGCTCCAACTCAACTCCACTGATAGACAGGAGGCTGGCAGAGGGGTGGGCGGTCTTAGTCCAAATGGGAATCATTATCCAATAAATAAGAAATAAAACAATAACCAAAGAAAGGCCTGGAAATTAAGAAACACATTCTTAAATCAAAGATTTCAAATGTCCAAAGAGGAAAGCAAAACTGAAAATATAAACTATGCAGAGAGCAATGAAAAAGAAACACACCACACCAAAACCTATGGGACACAGTAAAATTTGTTCTTAGAGGACATCTTTATTAAATAAAGGCTAAAAAGAAGGGAACTTAATTCTCATCTTAAACTAACAAAATAAACCAAAAGAAAAGTAGGAAGCAGACAGAGGAAAAAAATAAAGCAATTCCTCAAACAATAAAATACATTCCTTAGCAAAAGGCAGACTACAAAAATACACAAGTTTAGAAATGAGAGAGGAACAGAGGCACAGATAATGAAGAGTTTAAAAGAATATTATGTGCAACCGGCTTAAGAGAGAACTTGGCATGCTTTCCTAGTTACACTCCCAAGGCTGTCCTAAGAAATAGAAAACTTGAAGAGGTTGGAATGGTAAGAAGGGAACAAGGATCAGATTGACTCAGGTAAAATGTAGCCTTCACAGAACAGGTAACTCCAATTCTATTTAAGTGAGTAAAGACAACTTAAAAAGATGGTGTAAAAGATGACTTGAGTGGAGCTGTGTTAAAATAGAGCTGGAGCAGCCATTTCAGAGGGATTGCCTTGTATGTCTTGTTTTCTTTATCTTCCAAACCAGGCCAAACCATCAACATTCCAAGAAGTCCATGAGGACAAGCGGAGGGCCTGGGCCTTGCTTGCTCAGCAATAACCCGCATGCCCCATTACAACCTTGTGTCCTTCTGGCCCGCTGTGGGCAGAACGCCAACCACCTGGGCCAGACGCCTAGCTGCTGGGATTTGTAACGATCCAGGGCCTGGACAACCTGGATCTTACCTTATCTCACTCAAAGAACATCATGTCTTAAAGGAATACAGAGCCCCTCCACGTGAGCTACTGTTCCTGGGAACGCTGGCTGTACCAGCCACAGCCCCTCTTGGCGAGCACACAGCCTTTGTGCCCCCTGCCCAGATAAGCAGCCTCCTCCCTGCGCGCAGTAGCGGCACACAGTGCTGCCCAGCCGGCCGCCAGTGGACACTCCTTGCACGTAAATCTCAGTAAGCCCATATGTCTCTCATGCCGTCTCCAGGTCATTTCTTCGGTCTCTCCTCTACCTATCCCACACTGCTTACACAACTGGGCACGCGGCCAGACAACAAGAATATCCTGTTTGTAAGGACCAATGAAATTAGACTTGCTGATGACCAAATCGCTAACCAATCAGCAAAGTACAAGTCTAGCCTTTGGCCCGATGACCGAATCACAAGTCAATCCATGAAGTACAAGTCTAGCCTTACCTCATCCAGCACCAATGAACTCCTCTTCAATATACCTTAGCTCATCTTCCGCCCTTTTTCCCTTAAAAACCCAGAGCCCCTTTCCTGTAATCAGGATGCTATTTGGGTTTCTACCTGAATCTGCGCTTCCTGAACTGCAATTCTTTGATTCCAAATAACCGCTTTGCCTCTTACACTGGTTTCTGTTTTTGTAGGTTGACAATGGAAAACAACTTCATTTTACAAACCAGTACAACTTGAAGACCAAATCCTGATTTTAAAAAAACACAAAAAAGGAGAGACTATCTTAAGTATACAAATAGCTAAATTAAGTATTAGTCAATAGAATCCAGAAATATGTCAAACAATCGGAGTGAAGACTCATCTAGGGAAGCAAGGACATTTCAGTATAAAAAAGTCTATCAACCATCAATCAATGCTGAAAAGGTATATGAAAAAAATCACAACTTTTCCTCATAAAACCTCCAAGTAAAATAGAAAATAGAAACTCTTTACCTATCATGAAGACAACTTGTCATTATTCTAAACAGAGAAATGCTAGACATTTTTATTGCTTTATTCCAATTAGAATGTTTAATTGAATGAAATTATATGAATAGAATCACTATATTTTTCTCTGAATTCTCATATTTCTAAATATTTTAACAAGTCTATGTCATGACATTAAACAAGATATATAAACTCATTCGTTTCCATTTTAATTAAATTATCTCTTTGTTAAGTAAGTCCAAACTATTAAGGTAACTTGCAGATGGAACAGATTTGGTCTCTGTCCTTAAAGTCAGACACAGGTAACATGAGGGCAGAGTCATCAGTATTTTTTAAAAACTTATTAAGGAATTGATAAGAATCACTGATCTAAGGCAACCATTAGCCAAAATCTCTCTAACTTTAGTTGAAATCTATCAACCCTCAAAAAAACATTTTTACATATTTTAACAACTATAAGTCTCACAAACAGATTAGGAAATAGTTTGCCAGCCTATCTTAAGTAGAGAACTGGTTTTAAATTTTCTAATTTTTTTATTTGAGAGTCTTACATAAAGTACTCTTTTTATATTCAAGGGTTACCTATAAAACAGGGTACATTAAAAATCTTAACATGAAGAACTTTTGCCTATTTAATGAGATTATATAAAGTTAGCCTATTTTCTACAAGGATCTAACTTTCATGCTTAAATTTCAACCAATTCTATCTATGCAGCTGATTAAGTAGCAACATATGGCCTTGCCATAGCAGAAAAAGAAATCTAATGCCTTTTTTTCCCCCAACACCCCCATGTAATAAACAAAAAACCTGGTCAAAACAGTCTTAGAATTTTGTGTGTGTGTTTACTTTCATGTCAGAAATGTTATCTTGGATTGTATTTTTAAATACTTGTTGCATTTCTTTATGTTTCTTCTTCTGAGACTCAAATATGCAAATGATGAATTTCCTTTCTGATTTCCATATCTATCACTTTCTCTAATTTGTCTTAACATTTTCATTCATTTTGGTAAATTCTACCCACTTTTCCCATTTCCAGCTTCTATGTCCTCTATTGTTTTCCATCGTCCCTTGTGATCCTTCCAATTTCCCTTTCATTCCAGTAATGATTTTATTTTTTATCTTATTTCTTTTTCTTTCCACTCAATCAGCTTACATTGCATTTTCTCACACACTTACACTACCCCTTCCTTGACCTCTTATATTACTGCTTTGTGCTCTCACTGGTAAACACTTGCATTAAGGGTTTTAAATTCATGGCAAAATATTTCACCATGATTTTCATCTTCTTTGCAGCAATACTTTTTCTGGTGAGTATTCTTCACCTATCCTTTGTTTTTCTGTTCTTTTCTTCCTTTGTGATTCCTGAATGGTGGTAGTGGCCTTGAGCTGGATTCTTTTTGATTAACTCATCTTTGAATGATGGGAGGTTTTCCCGGACAAGCTATTTGTAGGAGGTTCACGCAGGCAGCCACAGTGACTCCAGTTCTGGACAGCAAAACTCTGTCTTGACTTAGAGTTTTACATAAGAATGGTTTAGTTTTTTACTTCTCAACAGCCAATGGCGACAGGCAGCCTTGAGGTTTTCCACAATGCAAAGGCATTTCCTCCCCTACACTTGGACAGACAAAAGCAAAAATGGCTGATTTGTGTGACTTCTTGTTTGGCTTCATCTCCCCAACTTCTTGGAATCAAAACAGGTGCAGGAAAACTCCTGCCATGAGCTTAAGAAACCCATTTTGCTTTTGCAAACAAGGGATTTAGGTTTTGCGCCCCAGGGTGGGCCTCTCCACTTCATCAAGCATCTTTGCCGGCTCGGAGCTCTGCAGCTGTGGCATCCTCTCTCTACTTAGTCTCATGTGCAGGCTGCTTAGTCTCCACTGTTTTTGGCAGCCATTCCAACTCTTCTGTGGCTTGGGGTTTTAGCCATCTTCTAGTTTAGTGGAATATGGGGTTTGTGCTTTAGTTTTTCCCTCTCTTCGTTGTTATTAGCTAATTGCCAGAAAGCAAAAGAAGAAAATGCCAACTTTATAGTACCATCTTCAAACTCAAATTTCAATAAAATTATCTTAAAAGAATATTTTATATAAGACAGAAAATTGAGTGTCAAACTATATTACTGAAAGATAAAGGTGTGCTTTCCTTACTATTTTATTGTGAGGTAAAATACTAATTTTCCACAAAACACTAATTTTCACAAGGCCATTAACAATTGAGCTAATTGTTTTTATTTTAAAAATTCATGTGTATATCGATTATAACCTAAGGCAGAAAATAATCTGACGACTAAATGTAAAAGATACTTTTCAAGACCCAGGGCCCATTTGGGGAACAAATTACGTATATCCTCATCAGTGCGCCATAATCTTAGTATTTGTTCTTAAGGCAGACAAAGCCTTTTTAATAGTAAGCACAAAACAGGATCTGTCATTCTGCGAGTCCCCAGATTCCATCGGGATTTGAAATGAAGATAGACAGCTTTATATTACATATAAGATCATTCCCTTAGTAAAATTTTAACTCCAGGCAAATTTATTTTCCCGCCAGTTACTATTCTTCTACTCCTTGCTATCCATTACCAGGCATGTCTGAGAAAAATAAAGTTCTACTACTAATTTTTTACAGGAACAAATAATATACCAAAGTCAAATTAAAATGGATTTTGAATTGCTAGTGTTTTAAATGATTCCCTTTCACACAGATAAGAGTAAATCCGTAAACGTTAACATGTCATACAAAAGCTAAAGAATGACTGATATAATTTATTAAACATTTAGAGGCATCATGAGTTATTACTGATAAAAAGAAACAAAAAAGAGCTTTTCCTTACAGAAAGCTAAATAAAAGATGTAGATGGAACGATGGAATTTGAAAAATCACCATTTGACAACCAACCTAGTTACAATGACAGGATGACACTTTACAATAGAGAAATGTCACATATATCACCTTAAGTAACCAAAGTCCTATCACTACGAATGGTACAAATATACACCATGCTCCAAGAAGCACTTCTGTGGAATTCCTGCCAAAAATGCATAACCTGAATCTAACTATGAGGACACACTGGACAAACGCAATTGATGGATAGTCTACAAAATAACTGATCTGTATGTACTCTTCAAAAATGTCAAAGGCCATGAAAGACAAAAAAAGACTGAAGAACTGTTCAGATTAAAAGAGACTTAAGAGAAGTGATAACTAAATTCAAAGTGTGATCCTGGACTAGATCCTAGACCAGAAACAATTATTTTTCCTTTGCTATATAAGACATTAGTGGGACAACTGATGAAATCTGTCTGTATACAGAATTACATCTATGTTCATTCAGGAAATACACATGATTTAGAGATTAAAGACATCATGTCTGCAATTTACTCTCAAGCAATTCAGAAAAACAAGAATACCGCGTGTGTGTATGTAGAGAGAGAATGACAAAGCACATGTGGAACATTTGGGGAATTTGAGTAGGACGTACAGAAATCCTTTATACTATTTTCACAACTTTTCCTAAGAATGACATTATTTAACAATAAGAAGAATAGAAAAAAAAAACCTAGACACACAATAAATAAAAACAAACAAAACCTGTTAACAGAAACTCTTTATTTTCCCTGTTAATGCTAGGATCATCTTTACCACGCTCTACTCATCAGATCATAAAATTTTAGAGCTGTAAGAAAAATGTATTCTCTCCAAAACTTGTCAATTCAGATGAAGACAATGAAGGTAAATGACTTGCTCAAGCTCACAACCAGTGCGAGGCAGAGCCAAGACTACTATCTTGCTCTGACTCAGCTCTTTCAACCACTGCAAGCTGTCTCTCGATCCCTTTATATTGTCGTCTATTCCCTAAACATGTGATACCAAAATATCCAGCTCTATCTTCTCATATCTTCTAATAAACTAGTGTGGCAAACCACTTCCAGGCAATGTAAATTTCACTTTAAAATGGCATTTAGGTATTATTGTTCCTAACAATACTTAACAGCTAATATTAATAAATACGTTGAGTTCAAAATATATGCCAGATACTATAGCAAATGCTAAAAACACAAAATTAACATACTCTACTGCTGGGTAATACTTTTAGGTCCATGATGATAGAGACTAAGTCTATATTATCCATCATTATAACCTCACATCTTAGGACAGTGCCTGGCATACAAAAAATATTCAAATAATTGCATAATACAAAATAAAAGACAATCAGGAAATGTGTGTACAGATAATTATAATACCAGCAGTGTGAACAAAGTGCCATGAGACAACAGATAAGGATGTTATTTCTGCTTGGTGAGATCCAGAAAGGCTCAGAAATTTAATGACACCAAAGTAAAGCCTTGAAAGACAAGTAAGATTCCGACAGACAAGGAAGCAATGGGGTGGTGAGGGGACGGTAGGGGAAATTAGATAGAACAGCGTGAAGGCAAGAAAATATCCAACATTTCTATTAAATTTTTAAACATAGGCTTACCTATTGTTGCTGCAAGCTCTGGATCAAAAGTATCATCTGTGAACCTCAAGAGCAGGCTAAAAAAGATGTTAAAAAGACAGGTTAGAAACTTGACTTTTCTTTCTAGTCATTTTGTAAATGTTCATAATTACTATATTTTGTCACAAATTAGATAATAGAAGCTGATGTAGGGAGCTGGCCCCGTGGCTGAGTGGCTAAGTTCACACGTTCCGCTTCAGCAGCCCAGGGTTTCGCAGGTTCGGATCCTGGGTGAGGACATGGCCCTGCTCCTCAGGCCATGCTGAGGTGGCGTCCCACACAGAACCAGAACAACCTACAACTAGAACATACAACTATATACTGGCGGGCTTTGGGGAGAAGAGGAAGAAGCAAAAAAGAAGATTGGCAACAGATGTTAGCTCAGGTGCCAATCTTAAAAAAAAAAAGAATAGCTGATGTAGGTCTGCTCCCAGAAGTACTGCCTCCGTGCAGGTATACACGGAGGACTTAAATTATCCGAAAGGCAATTAAAGAATCCAAGAGCAAAGGAGTTTATTAGAAAATATATTCCCCATGCTCCCCTACACAATTCCTCAAGTGTGAAAAGGTTTTGTGGGTTGTTTTTTCCGAACTGTACTGGTATGTCCTTCTGAGAAAATTATATCAACAACATGTCATGCTTTAACTGAAGTGGATGAAAGGGGGAAAAATAAGTTTGTTGGAATGCAATCAATTAATTAAAAAAAAAATCTGATGTGTAATCCACTCTGAATTCAAGTAAAAACAGAAAGGTGTGAAAGGCCAGCATTTTCTAACAAACAGCATGACTACTCCCTAAGTGGGAAGAGAAGAAACAGTAAAACGTGAGGAGAGAAAGACCATACGATGGCCAGAGTAGGCATACTCTGGCAAACAACAGGTTTTCTTGTTGTTAGTGCCCATGAGTAGATTCCGACTCCTAGCGCCCTGTGTACAGCAGAGCAGAACCCTGCCCCGTCTTTCTGTGCCACACTCTCACCTTCCGGCGCTGTTATCAGACCTGCTCTACTGCTATTCATAGGGTTTTCACGGCCAATGTCTTCAGAAGTGGGTGGCCAGGTCCTTCTTCCTAGTCTGTCTTCTTCTGGAAGCACCACTGAAACCTGTCCACCATGGGTGACCCTGCTGGTATTTGAAATACCGGTGGCATAGCTTTCAGCATCATAGCAACACACAGCTGCTACAGTATGACAATTGACAAATGAGTAGTATGGTTCCTTGACCCGGAAACAAACCCCAGCTACAGAGGCGAGAGAGCCGAATCTTAACTACTAGACCACCAAAACATTAGGTACACTGGATGAAATCAAGTAGGCAACAGGAAGCTACTGAAAGCTTTTTTAAAGAAAGCAATAGCAAGAACCTCAAATTAATACCAGGAAAAAAAACGCAACAAAGATAACTGCCATCTTATGATGAGAAATAACAAAGGACTAAAGCTAGGAAATAGTAAAGCAACTAGAAAGGAAGGGATAAAACGAAAGCAAAGGATACCATAAGAATACTCTAAGATTTTACGTTTCCCAGAATTATTTTATTTAATACAAGGCAGAACTGTCAGTTACCAGAAGCTTTTCAAAAATTAAATCTAAGCTTTTGTAAAAGCCTAGACTTATAAAATTAATGAATCTTCCCTCATATTATCTCCTAAAGTAGGACAAGACTGTTCTAATGACCTATTTGCATTAATAAAAATCAAGGCACTAGCTATCACGTCTGAATTGCAGAAAAAAATTTATGAATATTTCTATAGGTTGTAATTATTACTGATCGAGATTTGTTTTTGGTCCACAGAATAGATTGCAAAATGGCCTCTTGGTAGTTTCCAAACCCAGTATCATTAATTGTTGAAGAATTAACTTTCCCTTTTTGGTTTTGCTTTCTTATGTTTACCATAAAACCAAGAGCACACAAGCAAAGTAAAACAGAAGAGTCAAACTGTAGATTCTTCTACTTAACATTGAACCCTCTTGACTATAACTGTTTTTACTTACTTCCAACATGAGTCAGGTGACAGCACTAATAAGAATCTTGAAAAACTACTTACAAAAGTTTTCTTCTCTCTGCAACGTTAAACTTTAAAGTAATAAAAGTGAAGATTTACTAAAAATTTCAGTGACTCATAATTTAAGAATAGAAGATATGTATCTATACTTCATCACCACAGAAAACATTATTACAGATACAGAGAAGTTGGAGAGTAGTGGTAATGATAACAATACCATAATAATAATACAAATAATAACAATGGTATTGGCCATTATTTACTGAACATCAACAATATGCCAGACACTGAGCCAGGAGCTTTGCTTGCATAACTGCTAATCCTTACAACAATCTTTGTCATCAATGGTACTTTGTCAGGAAAGACAAGGAACTGAGATGGTGCAAAGCAACAAATTTTAATATAGGCTCTGAGTGTAAGTCAGCAGATCTTAGCCAGGAGTACACGCTGAGCTCAAAATGTATTCTAAATTCTATGTATGCATTTTTCTAGGCAGAGTCTTTTTCTTTATAGGATTTTAAAAAGAATCCACAACCTAAAAATGATTAAGAACCACTGCTCTAAAGGAAGTATATTTAAGCCTTCATATTTTCAAACTTACAGGAGCAAAATACTCTCCATGCAGAGCTATACAGATGGAAGCAGTAACTACCACCATTCCACTTAAAGACAACCAAATTTATAACAAACAGTATGATTATAACTAATCTGCATTTCTTAATTTACAAATGAAATTGGCCAAAAAGGATGGGAATACAAGAGGCACAGGAGGGCAGTAATTTAGATAACAGGCCTCTAGAAGCCCTTCTAGTTTCTGAAACACTTTGCTACTTCTTTACTGCACCATGGCTGGCCACAGAATCAAAGACTGTTAGACACTGAACCTTAGACAGGGCTGGAGAGATTTCTACTCCAACCTCATTTTTCAAATGAAGAAATGAAGGCCTAAAGTGTTCAAATATCACACACAAGGTCACACAAGTGGCAGCATCAGTTTCATAATCCTGATTTCCTGGCTGCTATAACACATGCTCCTTGCACTCCAACAGTATGAAATAAACAGGAAAATAACCCACTAATTTGAATTAGTTAAGATATCCTTTGTTTTGCAATGACTTCTCGACAACATAAGTGATATCTCACTTCCACTAACTCTTAATCTGTAAAAAAAAAAAAAAAAAAAAAACAGAAACAAACCATTGGTTTGAACAACCTTTTAAGATTATATCCAGGAGAAATGTTTTTGTAGTAACTCACCTTAAAAAGCATAGGCTTCCATATTGTAGTGATTTATTCTCATCCAGAAAGGCAGGTGTTCAAGGTTGTTTTTCATAGCATATCACATACACTAATAATGTATATTTAGCTAGAAAAATAAGCCAACTTTCTCCCTAAATAGGATCCTTTCTTGAAAGAGGTAGTTAAAGGTGTTAAAATTTCTCAGTGAGCAGCTGATAATTCACCACTAAGTACTGAGAAACAGTTTGGAGCAGATTAGATCCAAATAAGTTTGTTTGAGGGGAGGGGACTAAGAAAACCAATAAATCCACTTAACAGATTTTACTCCAGAGGAAGAAATTCAATTATGTAAACACAGTACCTCCAGCCAACCTTCCAGAAAATTTTAACATAGTTGAGTCACTCATCCAATATATTTAGAAAAAGTGCCAACCAACTATGTACTGGGCTGAACCACATGAAACGACATTCAACCATTCTTGACTTCAAAATCAGCAATTTCACATCCCTTAACCTAAATGAGAGTCACATTTCAAGAAAAAAAAAAGGTCACAAGGCTATGGAATTCCTATTAAGACAATGTTCAATATAGTAATTAACTTTTTAACTCTCAAATATAATAGATGGTGATCATAAAAATGATTTTATCCAGCCCTTTAAGTAACACACACACACACAAATCATACTATTTTGCTAGCTCACGTTTCATTAATTTATTCCTTGTTACGTACAAATCCCACACTCCAACATACACAGAGTACATTAAACGAAGAAAACTATGAAAATGTATCGTGATACTTTAAAATTATACAAAATTTCAAAACATATTACAGAATAAGATTTCAAATCTTTAAGTACCTAAAAAAGTAAGCCTTTATGAAGTGATCTGAAAAATAAGTTTATCAGGAGGTATAGCTAAAATATGAAATTGCTTACGGCTCCTGGAATTTGACTATTGTTCAAAGATCAAAGCAGCCCAGACTGTAATCTACTCATAACCAGATGGCAAGGATGACTTCACCTGGAGAACGTTTTTCTAAGACCTGGATGAAACCACATCCTCTTGCAGCACCCACCGAGCTCCAGGTCTCACCTTATACGCAACCCGAACTACTGTCAATAGGATTTTCCCCCAAGAAGGAGTCAAGAAAGAAAACACACAAATGCTAATTTGTTCTTTTACCTCTAGATGATGTGGCAGAATGAGAAGTAACAATTACACTTTATTTCCAAAGGTGGGCCACGGCTTAAGCTCTAGCATCTTAGACTGAAGGGAGCTACTCGAGTGGTCAGATGACCAACGAGCGCTTTCACAGCTGACTCAGAGAAAAACATAAAGGAATCGGCAAAGGGGTGCACCAAAATAGGCCAGGAATGTGGTCCAAGGCGTCGCGAAACTTCCAGCGCAGAACGTTACGTGTTTAGAGAAAGCCCGACAGAAAGCCCAAAGTGATGAAGTTACAACTCTTACCTGGCGGGGTGACGGGCGGCCTGCACCCCGAGGGGCCGCGACGACGCCTCCCCAAGGCCGGACTTGGGCCCGAACCCGCCCGCCGCGCCCTACGCTCCGCGGCCGCAAGCCGGCCGGCCGGGTGGCAGCCCTCGGGATTGTTTTTCGTGCTGCGACAGGAGGCAGGGCGATCCCGAGAACCCGGGCCTGGCCGAGGCCGGGCACCCGGCAGGCGGGCGCGGGGCGGGCGCGGGCGGCAGGGCCAGAGGCCCGCGCGGCAGAGAGGCCGGGAGGCCGTGAGCGGAGCCCGCCCCAGCCCGGCCCGCGCCCGCCGCCGCCGTTTACCGTTCCCGTCGCGGCCCAGGAGACAGCGGCCACCGAGGCAGAAAGCAGCCCGCCGGCCTCGCCACGGCGCGCAGCCCCGCCTCACCTGGACTTGCCCACGCCGCTCTCGCCGATGATGAGGATCTTCAGGGTGGTCAGCACGTCCTCGTCCATCCTGCCCCTGCTCCGCTCCGGCCCAGCAAGCCACCCCGCTCCGGCGCTCAACCAGCCCTTCACCAGGCAGAGCTGCCCGCGCATGCGCACCGCTCCGCGGCTGCCACCTTCCTTTTACACCGGGTGTTTAGGTTGCAGAGGCCTCCGACGCCCCAGTTCCGCCTTGAGGTAGCTCTGCGGCTGCGCAAACCCACAGTCCCGGGCGTCTTTCCGGAGAGCCGTGTCATCCCTTGCGCAAGCGCAGATGGGGAGAGCCGTGTGCCATTTCAGAGGGTAGGCTCTTCTGCCTCCCGAGTGCTGAGCTAACCGTCCTTCCGTTGTGTGCTTGGGAAAGGACTGAGTAGGAGGAGTATAATACTCTTATTTCAGCAGCTGCTCCGAATAGCTGCTTTGCAGTGGGAAAAGCATTGTGCTTGCAGTCAGGTTATCTTAAATTTAGGTTCCAACTCTACCGTATAACCGCCTAGTGTTGCCTAGCCCTCTGAGCCTGTTTCCCCATCTCGCAGACGGAGGCCATAATACTTCGTAGAATAATAATGGCTTCTTGGAATTGTTACGAAAGTTAAATGAGCTAATTTATGAAGACACTTTGGAAACTCAAGTGCTCTAGAGATGATGTGATAACGTATTAACGTCCTAGTTTATCCTCTGTTAGATTAAAGAGTACTCACGAGTAGGTGCATCTTGAAAGGGAGATGTAAACTTCAGTTAGATGAGGTGCATGCAATCGTTTGATGATGCAACTTCAAACCAACTATGCCTGTTTATTAAGAACTGCTACACCACAATGGCAGGAATTGTACGTATATGCTTTGTCTTCTTCACTAAGTTGTAAATCTTAGTGAAGGTACCATGATACCTAGCAAAATTCCTGGTATATGGCAGACTCTAAATAAGCGTTAGTTCTCCAGTCATATCTTATACTTGCAGCTAATGCCAGATACAGTAGATATTTGGTTAAAGAGTATGTATTAATAAAACAAGTTAAGGATTTAGTTTTTTAAATATCTGGAAAAGCTCTTTCACCGGCTATGCAAATGGCTCCTTCACCTGCTTCAGGTCTTTGCTCAAATGTTGCCGCCTTAATAAGGACTTCCCTGTCCATACCACTGAGATCTGCAAATCCGTCCAGCGTTCCCTATACTTTTTTTGAGTTATTTTTTGTATAGCACTTACCACCCTCCAATATACTATACATTTTACTACCTTATTTGTTCACTGTCTAACCTTCCCCAAAGAGAAGGGAAACTTTATCAAGGCAAGGATTTTTGTCTGGTTTTTTTGTGTAGAAAGTAGTTCTTGGCATATAATATGTGCTAAATATTTGTGGAATTAATTAATTGAATGAACGTCCTTGACTCAATTTCTAACTCTGGAAAATGATGCTAACCAAACAACCTCAACCTCTCATAAAATTGCCATTGAAATCTCAGTCAATTCAATTCAGCCTACTTTTGGCTATGGCAACAGAGCTTGTTTGCAAGGCTCGCAGTATTGTCAAGCTCTCCCACTCTGGGGTAACGATTCTAAAAATCTAGTCCCAAGATCCCTAGAGATCCCTTTCAGGGGGTCTGCAAGATCAAACTATTTTCATAATTATTTAAGATGCTATTTACTTTTTTCACTCTTGTTCTCTCATAATAATACAGTGGAATTTTCCAGAGGCCACATAAAATGTGATAGCAAAACAGGTAAAAGGCAGAAACAGATATGAGAATTCAGCTGTTTTCTATTAAGCCAGACGTTAAAGAGATTTGTAAAAATGTAAAATAATGCCACTCTTCTCACTAATTTTTTGTTTTAAAATAATTATTTTCATAAACAATTATATTAACTAGTAATGTTTGTTTTTTAATGAATTAATACCTTTAAAATTTTCTGTTTTAATTTCTAATTAAGTATTAATAGATGTAGTCGCATTGTGAGCTCTTTTGAGTCCTCAATAATTTGTAAACGTGTACAATAATTTGTACAACCAAAAAGTTTGAGAACTGTTGCACTGTACTATTCACACCAAGATTTAAAAACAAAAACAAAAACTTTCTCATCTAAAACAGGCCTGGATTTGTTGATGTTGCATGTAACATGGTTGACCTACTTTGGCGACACCACATTCTCTGAGATTTCCTCCTACCTCTTGGCCACTTCCCAGTTTTTTTGAGCTCCTCTAGTTCGTGTTTTGAACATTTTTGTTCCTTGAGTTTTAGCCTGGTTTTGCTTTCTTACTCTGCATGCACTCTGCACACACATTGTCTTCTTGGACTTACATGGCTCCCTCATCCCACTTGCTTTGAGGACTCTCAAAGTTAAATCTATGGCTGAGATTTCCCTCCTGAGCTTCAGACCAATATATACAACTGCCAAGACATCTCCACGTGGGTATGCCCAGGTGGAGAATGCCAAGCTAAACATAATTTACACTGGACTCATTATCTTCTTCTCTATACCAGCTTTTTCTCCTGATTTCCTTCTTGGGGAATGACATTAACAACCATTTCACTTTCTCTCCCTCACTCCTGACACCGAAACATTTAGTCCTCACACTTCTACCCCTTAAGCATCACTTAAATTTATCCACGTTTTTCATCTCTACCGCCATGGCAATGGTCAGGTCATCATCATCAGCTTTTTGCTGGATTACCTACCATATCGGCTATCCAACTGGCCTTCCTTCCTCCATTCCTCTCTCCTCTCAGACTATTCTCTACACTGCAGCCAAAGGGGTATTCCTAAAACCCAAATCTGATTGAGTCACTTGGCTTCTATCTGCTGCTCACTGCCCTAGTGAGTGTTTACTATCTTGTCATAGACCCTGATTATCAGTCCAGCCTCATCTCCTGCACTCTGTGTTCTGGCTAAATTGAACTCCTTGCATATTTTCCATGAACCATGTTTTGCTTATCTCCAGGACCTTGCACATGTCATTCTTTCTGCCTGTAGTATTCCTCTGTCCTCATCCCTGCACACACACACACACACACACACACACACGCATACATACTTTTGCTTGGGCAACTCTTACTCGTCTTCCATGTTCCACCTTCTGGATCCCTTTCTCTGGGACAACTTCCCTGGCCTCCCAGGTCAGCATTACACGTTCCTCTTATGTGTTCTGATAATGTCCTAAGCGTCTATTGTGTTATGTATTCCACAGCATTATAATTGTATGTTTAATTATTTCTTCCCCTACCAGAATGTGTGCTTTTTTTTTTTTTTTTGAGGAAGATTAGCCCTGAGCTAACATCTACCACCAAACCTCCTTTTTAGCTGAGGAAGATTTGGCCCTAGGCTAATACTTCCTCTGTTTTATCTGTGGGATGCCTGCCACAGGATGGCTTGATAAGTAGTGGTAGGTCCATGCTCCGGATCCAAAGCAGCGAACCTCAGGCTGCCGAAGTGGAGCACATGAACTTAACCGCTATGCCGCAGGGCCAGCCCCCAGAATGTGTGCTTCTTAAAAGCAGAATTGACTAATGTCCTGTTCCTTGTTCTGTCTCCAGCATCTAGTACAATGCCTAGCATAGAGTAGTTGCTCAAAAAAATTTTCATTAACATAAAAACCCCAACTCAACTTCAGGAATTTGTAACAATGTTAGCTGCTTGTTTGTTTTTTATATAGGTTGGGATGTCTCTTGAATCTCTATCTTGAGTATTAAAGCAAATTTTAAAAACACCCTCAATAACTCTCATGCACAACCATTACCAGGTACTGCTAGAAAGGAAGCCAGCCTTCATGCACAGAGAGGCAAGGTGGTATTTTTTGGTGCTAAATGAATGATACAGACAATAAATGCTCCAGAAATTCAGACGGGAATAATTGGTCACCGAAGCTTAGGGCAACCAAGAAAGACTTCATGAAGGAAGCAGGACTTGAAAGAAAAGTGCAGTTTAGACAAGTACAAGAAAGAGGGCAATGATTCAGGCAGAAGGAATTCAGTATAAACAAAGTCATCAAGATGACATGTAAAATATAACCTTTGAGATGGATAAATGTGCTGTGTATTGGAAATATTAGGCAAAGGGCAGGAGTGAAGGCATGGAGGCCTGATAGGAAACTGTTGGAAGACTAGAATGTGGTGGTGGCTGTGGGAGCTGGAATTGGAGTGATGTGTACAAAAGACGCAAAGAATAATTAATTGCCCCATGCCTGTGAAGGACAAGAAGAAGCAAAGGGAGAGAAAAGTATTAGCATTTCTCTAATGTTTTAAGCCTCAGTGCCACAAATAAGAAAGAAAACTCATGACAGAAACAGGGAGGAAAATGAGTTTGCTTTCAACCATGTTGAATTGTATGTGAAGGAGCACCTTGGAGGCAAAATTTTTATAAACTGTTTTAGAGCTGTGGTACTGAAATTCAAGGTGGATAACAAGACGCCAAAACAGAAGGATCAAGAAGATGACATTCCTAACCAACGATTTGGCCTGGGTGCTCTGTTCCACATATATGCTATTATCCTTAAATCCCTGGGGAAGAAAAAAAAAGAGTCATTCTTTTTTAGGCTTTCAGACACACTTCATCGTCCTTTTCCTTGTGGATCTGTCTTTTAGTATTAATTCTGCCATATTCAAAAGATATGATCAGCTCATAAGGGAATATTTAAAATAGTATTGTTAAGACCTGGAGTTTGGGGTAATCTATGAGTAAACCCAGAATGGAGGAAGGGATTGAAATTAAGAATCCACTTGGAAGTGTGATGGGGAAGGGCTCCTGAGTCTGTGCTGTCCCCAACATGCCCACAGCAGTGGCCTCAGAAAGGGACAGCAGGAGAGAAAAAAGAACAAATTCAAGCCATTGACTTCTCTGCATCTTTTTGCTGTTCCTCTCAGTATCTGTGGTGAAGAGAAGAATAGAAATGCTGCCTGAAGAACTCACATAAACAGGTACCAACATGAGCACTGTGACTCATGGCTTATGTAAGGCTGCTTATAGGCCTTTGTGGCTGGAGTTCAGGTGCTACTGGAAAGAAGAGTCATACAGCATTCCCCCCACCCAAGCTTGACACAAGCAGTGCTGTCTCAGGGCTCATGGGACAGTGTAGCCAAGACTGAAAAGAGGACCTCTGTGCTGTTATTCTCCGTTTGACCCCAGGCCCATTATAACACTACAATATTGCTTCCTACCAAGGAATTCATTTTACAGCAAAAGAAATGCAGCAGTGGGCTCATGCATGCCCTTGGATTCACTGGTGTTATCACCATACCCCACCCTCCAGAAGCAGCTGGTCTGATAAACTGTGGAATGGCCTAACACAGGCTCAGCTAAGGTGCCAGCAGGATGACAGTATCCTGTGAGGTTGGGGTGCTGTCCTACAGGCTGCAGTAAAAACTGTAAACTTGCAAGCTATAAATGATGCTGCTTTCCTGGTAGAATTTGTAGTCAACTGGGAGCATCTTCCTTCCCAGTCTGTATTACCTGTTCCTCCTGGCTGGCTCCTACCGTAGCCCCAGCTCTCACTGGGCTCTGGTAACACTATGTCCTGCCTCTTCTCCTTTAGGTCTAATGTGGAAAAGTCTTCCTGCTAAGTTATCCTCTGAGTTCCTCCATTCTTGGTTGCCCTGACTTAACCATGATGCTGTAAATAGTCCCTTAATTATAGTCCCTTGAGACATCTGACTTAGATTCCTCTTCTTCTTGGGACCTTGACTGATGCAGCCATTCTCTTTACCTTTACATTTTTGTTAGTCATATTGTGGGTACACCACTTCCCCCTCCGTACCCTCCCCCCACCCCCCCTTTTCCCTGGTAACCACCGATCAGATCTCCTTCTCAATATACTAATTTCCACCTATGAGTGGAGTCATATAGAGTTCGTCTTTCTCTGACTGACTTATTTCGCTTAACATAATGCCCTCGAGGTCCATCCACGTTGTTGTGAATGGGCCAATTTCGTCTTTTTTTATGGCTGAGTAGTATTCCATTGTGTATATATACCACATCTTCTTTATCCAATCATCAGTTTCTGGGCATGTAGGCTGGTTCCACGTCTTGGCTATTGTAAATAATGCTGCGATGAACATAGGGGTGCAACGGACTCTTGAGATATCTGATATCAGGTTCTTAGGATAGATACCCAGTAATGGGATGGCTGGGTCATAGGGTATTTCTATTTTTAACTTTTTGAGAAATCTCCATACTGTTTTCCATAGTGGCTGTACCAGTTTGCATTCCCACCAACAGTGTATGAGGGTTCCTCTTTCTCCACAACCTCTCCAACATTTGTCGTTCTTGGTTTTGGATGTTTTTGCCAATCTAACAGGGGTAAGGTGATATCTTAGTGTAGTTTTGATTTGCATTTCCCTGATGATTAGCGATGATGAACATCTTTTCATGTGTCTATTGGCCATATTCATATCTTCTTTTGAGAAATGTCTGTTCATGTCCTCTGCCCATTTTTTGATCGGGTTGTTTGTTTTTTTGTTGTTAAGCAGTGTGAGTTCTTTGTATATTATGGAGATTAACCCTTTGTCGGATAAGTGGCTTGTAAATATTTTTTCCCAATTAGTGAGCTGTTTTTTTGTTTCAATTCTGTTTTCCCTTGCCTTGAAGAAGCTCTTTAGTCTGATGAAGTCCCATTTGTTTATTCTTTCTATTGTTTCCCTCAACTGAGGAGTTACAGTGTCCGAAAAGATTCTTTTGAAACTGATGTCAAAGAGTGTACTGCCTATATTCTCTTCCAAAAGACTTATTGTCTCAGGCCTAATCTTTAGGTCTTTGATCCATTTTGAGTTTATTTTGGTGTGTGGTGAAAAAGAATGGTCGATTTTCAATCTTTTGCATGTGGCTGACCAGTTTTCCCAGCACCATTTGTTGAAGAGACTTTCTTCTCTCCATTGTAGGCCCTCTGCTCCTTTGTCGAAGATTAGCTGTCCATAGATGTGTGGTTTTATCTCTGGGCTTTCAATTCTGTTCCATTGATCTGTGGACCTGTTTTTGTACCAGTACCATGCTGTTTTGATCACTGTAGCTTTGTAGTATGTTTTGAAATCTGGGATTGTGATTCCGCCGGCTTTGTTTTTCTTGCTCAGGATTGCTTTAGCAATTCGCGGTCTTTTGTTGCCCCATATGAATTTTAGGATTGTTTGTTCAATTTCTGTGAAGAATGCTCTTGGGATTCTGATTGGGATAGCATTGAATCTGTATATTGCTTTAGGTAGTATGGACATTTTAACTATGTTTATTCTTCCAATCCATGTGCAAGGAATGTCTTTCCATCTCTTTATGTCATCGTCAATTTCTTTCAAGAAAGTCTTGTAGTTTTCATTGTATAGATCCTTCACTTCCTTGGTTAAGTTTATCCCAAGGTATTTTATTCTTTTCGTTGCGATTGTGAATGGGATAGAGTTCTTGAGTTCTTTTTCTGTTAGTTTATTGTTAGTGTATAGAAATGCTACTGATTTATGCACGTTAATTTTATACCCTGCTACTTTGCTGTAGTTGTTGATTATTTCTAATAGTTTTTCTGTGGATTCTTTGGGGTTTTCTATGTATAAGATCATGTCGTCTGCAAACAACGAGAGTTTTACTTCTTCGTTACCTATTTGGATTCCTTTTATTTCTTTTTCCTGCCGAATTGCTCTGGCCAACACCTCCAGTACTATGTTGAATAGGAGTGGTGAAAGTGGGCACCCTTGTCTTGTTCCTGTCCTCAGAGGGATGGCTTTCAGCTTTTGTCCGTTGAGTATGATGTTGGCTGTGGGTCTATCATATATGGCCTTTATTATGTTGAGGTACTTTCCTTCTATACCCATTTTACTGAGGGTCTTTATCATAAATGGGTGTTGGATCTTGTCGAATGCTTTCTCTGCATCTATTGAGATGATCATGTGGTTTTTGTTTTTCATTTTGTTGATGCAGTGTATCACATTGATTGACTTGCGGATGTTGAACCATCCCTGTGTCCCTGGTATAAATCCCACTTGATCATGGTGTATAATCTTTTTGATGTATTGCTGTAATCGGTTTGCCAAAATTTTGTTGAGGATTTTTGCATCTATGTTCATCAGTGATATCGGCCTGTAGTTCTCCTTCTTTGTGTTGTCCTTGTCAGGTTTGGGGATCAGAGTGATGTTGGCTTCATAGAATGTGTTAGGGAGTTCTCCATCTTTCTCAATTTTCTGGAACAGTTTGAGGAGAATGGGTATTAAGTCTTCTTTGAATGTTTGGTAGAATTCTCCAGAGAAGCCGTCTGGTCCTGGACTCTTGTTTTTGGGGAGGTTTTTGATTACCGTTTCTATTTCCTTACTTGTGATAGGTCTATTCAGATTCTCCATTTCTTCCTGATTCAGTATGGGGAGATTGTAGGAGTCTAGGAATTTGTCCATTTCTTCCAGGTTGTTCAATTTGTTGGCATATAGTTTTTCATAGTATTCTCTTATGATCTCTTGTATTTCATTGGTATCTGTTGTGATTTCTCCTCTGTCATTCCTGATTTTATTAATTTGCGATTTCTCTCTTTTTTTCTTGGTGAGTCTGGCTAGGGGTTTGTCAATTTTGTTAATTCTTTCGAAGAACCAACTCTTTGTTTCATTGATCCTTTCTATTGTCTTTTTTGTTTCAATATCGTTTATTTCTGCTCTTATTTTTATTATTTCCCTCCTTCTACTGACTCTGGGCTTTGTTTGTTCTTCTTTTTCTAGTTCCGTTAGGTGTCGTTTGAGGTTGCTTACGTGAGCTTTTTCTTGTTTAGTGAGGTGAGCCTGTATTGCGATGAATTTCCCTCTTAGGACTGCTTTTGCTGCATCCCAAATGATTTGGTATGTCGTGTTCTCATTTTCATTTGTCTCCAGATAATATTTGATTTCTTCTTTAATTTCTTCAATGATCCATTGTTTGTTGAGAAGCGTGTTGTTTAGTCTCCACATTTTTGCACCTTTCTCTGCTTTTTTCTTGTAGTTGATTTCTAGTTTAATAGCGTTATGATCAGAAAAGATGCTTGATATTATTTCAACTCTCTTGTATTTATTGATGTTTGCTTTGGTTCCCAAAATATGGTCAATCCTTGAGAATGTTCCATGTGCACTTGAGAAGAATGTGTAACCTGCTGTTTTTGGATGAAGTGTTCTATATATATCTATTAAGTCCATCTGGTCTAATTTTTCATTTAATTCTATTATTTCCCTGTTGATTTTCTGTCTGGATGTTCTGTCCATTGGTGTTAGTGGTGTGTTGAGGTCCCCTACTATTATTGTATTGTTGTTGATGTCTTCTTTTAGTTCTATTAAGAGTTGCTTTACAAATTTTGGTGCTCCTGTGTTGGGTGCGTATATATTTATAAGTGTTATGTCTTCTTGGTGGAGAGTCCCTTTTATCATTATATACTGTCCCTCTTTATCTTTCTTTATCTGTTTTGCTTTGAAATCTACCTTGTCTGATATTAGTATAGCGACACCTGCTTTCTTTTGTTCATTATTAGCTTGGAGTATTGTTCTCCATCCCTTCACTCTGAGTCTGTGTTTGTCTTTGGGGCTGAGGTGTGTTTCCTGGAGGCAGCATATTGTTGGATCTTGTTCTTTGATCCATCCTGCCACTCTGTGTCTTTTGATTGGGGAGTTCAATCCATTTACATTTAGAGTGATTATTGAGACGTGGGGGCCTTCCACTCCCATTTTGTGTCTTGTTTTCCGGTTTTCTTCAGTTTCCTTTGTTTCTCGTCCCATGGTTTAATCTGTTCTGATGTAGAGCTGCTACTCTCTGTTGTTGTCCTTCTACTTATCTCCTCTGCTCTTGGTTTTGTAGCCCCTTTCCTTTTTTGGATTTTTCAGGAGTGAGGGTTTTCCTGAGGATTTCCTGAAGAGGAGGTTTTGTGGCAATGAACTCCCTTAATTTTTGTTTATCTGGGAAAGTTTTTATTTCTCCATCGTATTTGAAGGATATTTTCGCTGGGTAGAGAACTCTCGGCTGTAGATTTTTGTCCTTCAGATTTTTGAATATATCATTCCACTCTCTTCTAGCCTGTAAAGTTTCTGCTGAGAAATCTGCTGATAGCCTGATGGGGGTTCCTTTGTAGGTTAGTTTCTTTTGCCTGGCTGTCCTTAATATTTTCTCCTTGTCGTTGACTTTTGACTTTTCTCTTTTGAACTGAGCACCTCATATTTTACAGTTAAAGAAACAGACTCACACAAGGTTGAAGTGATTTGCCCTCAATCGTAACGCCAGGGGATGAGAACTGAATCCAGCTCTCCTGATACACTTCCATTATTTTACATCATCACCATAAACATGCACTTTAGCTAGAGCTGGAAAAGTTTGTTTCCCCAGTCACCAGTACCCAGTGGCAGGAAGAAAGTGCTAACTCATTTGGTTATTTTTTAGTTTCATACCACCAAGAAGCTACAAAGGCAGAGAAATTTACTTTGGAGAACACTGATTAAATGGGCATGAGTTCTGTGCTATTCAAATATTTGCATTATGCTCATTTTCACTACTGACTAGAACTTAGCAGATATTTCACATCAACAACGATGCTTTCAGTTCAAAATGCCACGTGAGCCATCTGATATTTGAACGTGGGGTGGAGTGGATGGACCACAATTCAAGGTAGGCAGATTTTTCTTGAAAGACATATTGTGAATAGCTAAAATTTGGAGTGAATGAAAAGAAGACCACAGTGCCAATAGTTAACAACTTGGAATACCAAAAGCCGGCAAGGACCTGAATAGGAACTATACTGTTAAAGGTAGGTATTTTTTTTTTTTGTTATAAAGTTAGTTGTGAATTATTAATCAATGTAGTATGAGAATCTGAAACAGAAATAAACCTGGTAAGGACATACCTGGAAGTCAAAATCACAGAGCAGAAAAATCATTGTCCTATAAGAATACTTGAGTTCTAGTGCTGGCTTTGCTACATATTGACCCTGTAACCTTTGATAAGTCACTTAGTCTTTCTGACATGCATCCTCATGTAAAATAAAAGACTTGAGAGTGTGACATAATAAGAAATATATGTTTGGTCTCTGCCCCCCAGTTTCTGACACAGAGCTCCAAAATCTCTTACAATTTCCTGAGAGGTGGGAGTGATAGGGGCATCTTACACAAAGCTCCTAAATCCTTTGGAACTTCCTGGGTGATAGGAGCATCTTTTGTTCTAATGAGGCAACTCTTGGTGAGCTCCTGGATAGCTTCAGGATGGGGCTGGGCACCAGAAATGGTATTTGTAGTTTCTGATTAAAAGATTCTCAAGATCAAGCCAAGAAGTTAATAAATATAAGGACAGTCCACACAAATGCCATATCACAAGAGAAGAATCAAAGAAAAGTGGAAGAGATAGAAGAAAAGATGAAGGACCAACTATGTAAACAAATAATGTAGAGGGGCTGGAGGGAGCAGGACATCAAAATGGTGAAATATAGGGTAGATCAGAGCTAGCAGAGATGAAAAAAAGGCAAGTGCTGACGAGGGACAGATTCAGCATGAATCTCACCAATACTAAGTGACGGTCCTTACATTTCTTTGTTTCCAGGTTCTTAAAATGGGATATTGCCACCAGATCATGTTTTTCAGTCCTCAAGCCTGGCCTCAAAAGAACAAATAGCTTGCAGTAAATTGTCTCTCAGATCCCCTCCATCTTTTAGTCTTTTAACTATCTTGGTAATTGAGTTTCGGAGCAAAATATAATAAGCACCAACCCATTGAAGAATCCGTTGATCATGCTAGGAACGTATAAGGTGGGGTAGGGGGTAGCTGCTGTAATAAAGAGACGTCATAATACAGTGGTTTAAATAAGAAAGAAGTTTATTTCTCTCCCACTTGTAGTTCAGAGAGACATGCGCAATGCAGGGTGCGTAGATGGCTATATTCCAGGCGATCATCCAGACCCAAGCTGTAAGGCCGATTTGCCAAACTCAACTTGCAGCTTCCATTTCTGCATCCAAGGTAGCTGACTATTCTTGTTGCTTCCCATCCAGTGAGAAGAAGAAATGAAGTCGAGGGAAAGGAACTTACCTTTAACTAAGTAATGCAGGAGTTCCCACATTACTTCCTCGTACCTCATTGGCCTGAGGTTAATCATGGCCACACCTACCTAATGAGAGTCTGGAAAATCGAATGTGAGCTTGGCAGCCATGTGCCCAGCTAAATCGTGGGGTTCTATGATCAAAGTGAAAAAGGAAGAAGGAATACTGAGGGTCGCTGACTAGTCTTCATCTTAAGATGCATCATCTCCAAGAATCAAAATGTTACATTTTTGAACCAGTGGCTTTTCCCTCCTCTGTCCAAGTTTTACTTTTTAAATTATCATACAGTGAAATGAATGTTTTTGGTGTACAGTTCTAGGAATTCTCACACGTGAGTAAATTTGTGTAGCCACCACCACAGTCAGGATACAAAACAGTTCCATCTCTCCTGCAAATCCCCTCATGCTACCCTTTTAGATTCACACTCTCCCCTGACCCCAATCTTTGGCAACCATTGCTCCATAGTTGTGTCATTTTGAGAATATCATATAAACAAAATCATATGTATGCAACCTTCTGAGACCAGCTTCTTTCACTCAATGTCTTTGAGATACATCCAAGTTGTTGCATGTATCAATAGTTTTGTGGGTTTTTTTAGTTCACTCCTTTCTATGGCTTACTGATATTCCATTGTATGGAGGTAATGCAGTTTGTTTATCCATACACACATTGAAGGGCATCCATTTCCGTTTTTTGGAATTATGACTAGAAGTTTAGGAAGTTTCCTTCTAGTCCAGATTTCCGAGTTTTTGTTAAGAATAGCTATTGAATTTGGTCAAATGCTTTTCCTGCATCAATTGAGATGAACATGTGGCCTGTGATTACACTGATTTTTGACTACTGAACCAGCCTTACATTCCCACATAGTTTTAGTGTACTATTCTTTTTATGTTTTATTGGAGTCAACTGGCTAATATTTTCTTGAGGATTTTTGTGTCTACGTTTATAGAAGATATTGGTCTATAGCTTTCTGTGTCCTATCTTTGTCTAGTTTTATTTTCAAGGTAATGCTGGCCTCATAAAATGAGTTAGGAAGTGTTCTCTCTTCTATTTTCTGGAAGAAATTGTGGAGAATTGACCTAAACTCAATTTAAAATTAACTCTTCCTTAAATATTTGGTAAAATTCACCTAGTGAAATTCTCTAGGCCTGGTGCTTTATTTTTTGGAAGGTTGTTTATTATTCACTTAATTTCTTTAGAAATTGGGTAGAACTGGTGTTATTTATTCTTCACCTGTTTGGTAGAATTTACCAGTAAAACTATTTGAGGCTGGAGATTTCTTTTTCAGAAATTTTTAAATTTAAAATTAAATTAGAGAATTAGTTATTTAAAATAATTGAAGAACCATCCAGATTATCTATTTCACTTTGAGTCAGTTTTGGCAGCTTGTATTTTTTGAGCAATTGGTCCATTTCATCTAAGCTGTTGAATTTATGTGAGTAAAGTTATCATCCTTTTCTGTATCCAGGATGTGCAGTGTTTTCCCCTCCTTTTTTCCCTGACATTGGTAGTTTGAGACTTCACACATCTTTTTCCTTATCACTCCTGCTAGAGGTTTATTAAATTTATTGATTGTTTCAAAGAATCACCTTTTAGATTCATTGATTGTTCTCTAGTTTTTGTATGTTCACTTTCATTGATCTCTCTTCTTATCTTTATTATTTCCTTCAACTTACTTTAGGTTTATTCTTGTTTTCCTGGTTTCACATAAGGAAGTTTAGGCTATTGATTTGAGATCTTTCATCTAATAAAAGTGGCTAATGCCAAAAAATTCCTACTAAGCACCAATTTAGCAGCACCTCACAAATTTAGATGTGCTATATTCTCCTTTTGTTTCATTTGAAAACACTTTCTTATTTCCCTTGAGACTTACTCTTTGACCCATGAATTATGAAAATGGTGTGGTTTAATTCCCAGGTGTTTGGAGATTTTTCTGTTATCTTTCTGTTACCGATTTCTAGTTTGTTCATTGTGGTCAAAGAACCATTTCTATGATTTCAACTATTTTAAATTTGTTAAGATTTGTTTTATGACCGAGGGTATCGTCAGTCCTGGTGAATGTTCCACGTACACTTGAAAAGAATGTATATTCTACTATTCTGGGGTGGCGTGTTCTGTAAATGTCAATTGGATACAGGTGGTTGATAGTATTGTTCAATTCTTTTATGTGCTTGCTGACTTTCTGTTTACTATCAGGGAGGAATAATTATCTATTTCTCCTTTTACTTCTCAGTTTTTGTTTCATGTACTTTGAAGCTCTATTGGCAGATGCAGACAAATTTAAAAGTATTTTGTCTTTTTAGATGAATTCACCCTTTTATCAGTTTATAGTGTTCCTCTTTACCCCTGGTAATTTTCTTTCCTCTGAAGCTTACTTTGGTAAAATATACCTATTCCAGCTCCTTTCTAAATGATGTTTGCATGATATAGCATTATATTTAAAATGAGTTTCCTGGGGGCTGGCCTGGTGGCATGGTGGTCAAGTTCAAGTGCTCCACTTTGGTGGCCCAGGGTTCACAGGTTCAGATCCCAGGCATGGACCTAAATACCACTCATCAAGCCATGCTGTGGCGGCATCCCACATACAAGAAATAGAGGAAGATTGGCACAGATGTTAGCTCAGGGACAATCTTCCTCAAGCAAAAAGAGGAAGATTGGCAACAGATGTTAGCTCAGGGTCAATCCTCCTCACCAAAAAAGAGAAAGTGAATTTCCTGTAGGTGGCATAGAGTTAGTTCAAGATAAGTTTTAATCCTTTCTGACCATCTCTGTTTCTTAACTGGTGTATTTAGACAATTGAATTTGATGTATATCAAATTATTGATATATTTGGACTTAGGCCTACAATTTAATTATTTGTTTTTTTCTTGTTCCCTCTGTTTTTCCTTCCTCCGCTTTCCCTTTCCTGACTTGTTTTGAGTTACTCAACATTTCTTAGTATTCCATTTTAATTCACTTGTTTTTTAAATTATATCTTTTTGCATAGTTTTTAATGGTTGTTCTAGTGGTTACAACATACATACTTATCTTTTCACAGCCTACTTAGAATCAGTATTTTACCTCTTTGATGGGGCTGTAGAAATCTTACAAATTTGTGGATCCCTTTTACCTCTCCCTCTATGTTATAGTGATCTTATATATTACATCTGTATACATTGAAATCCCCATCAGACATTGTTAAAATTTTTGCTTTCAAACACCCAATATATTTTAAAGAACTCAAGAGGAAAATAATAGTCTATTGTATCTGCCCAGATATTTATCATTTCTGTTGCTCTTCCTTGATTCACGATATTCCAAGTATTCTGATGGCATCATTTTTCTTCTGTCTGAAAAACTTCCTTTATCGATTCCTTCATATCAAGTCTTCTGGCAATGAATGCTCTTCGTTTTCCTAATCTAGGAATGTATGTCTTTCACCTTCATTCCTGAAGGATATTTTTACCAGATGTACCATTTTGGGTTGACAGTTCTTTCCTTTCAGCACTTGAAAACTCTTATTTCTTTCTGGCCTCCATGGTTTCTGATGAGAAATTCATATTCAGAATCATTGTTCTTCTGTAGGCAATGAGCCATTTTTCTTTGTCTATTTTCAAGATGTGTTCTTTGTCTTTAGTTTGTATGTAATATATTTATATCAGTTATAATGTGAATGGGAATAGATTTCCTTGGGCTTATCCCATTCAGAGTTTGCCGATTTTCTTAAATCTATAGCTTTATGTCTTTTGCCAAATTTCAGAATTTTTAGCCATTTTTTCCTTTCAGTGGTTTTTCAGCACCACTCTTTCCCTCCTCCTTTTGAGACTTTGATGACATGAGTGTTAGAGCTTTTGCTATTATCCTGTAGGTTCCTGAGTCTATGCTCTTTTTATTTTCTATCTTTTTTTCTGTCTGTTGTTCAGACTGGATAATTTCTGTTGCTCCGTCATCGCATACACAGGGTCTTTCCTCTGACATCTCTATTCTGCTATTAATCCCATCCATTGAGTTTTTTTTATTTCAGTTATTGTGTTTTTAAGTTCTAAAATTTCTATCTGCTTCTTTTTGGTATTATTTTTTTATGAGATTGTCTATTTTTCCACTCAAGAGTGTTTGTATTGCTTACTGGGGCACTTTTAAATAGCTGCTTTAAAGTCTTTGTCAAATAATTTCAATATCTGTATCATCTCAGCATTAGAATCTGGTCATTGTCTTTCTCAGCTGAAATTTTCCTGATTCTTTGTAAACTGAGTAATGTTGGATTATATTCTGGAATGGAAACCTTGAATATTATGTTATGAGATTTTGAGTCTTATTTAAAACCTGTGAAAAATGTTGATATTTTGTTTTAGCAAGGAGCCTACCTGATTGGGTTCAGGAAAAAAGTTTCAGCCCACTTTCTGTTGGCTGTGGTTCCAAATCAGTTTAGTTTTCAGAGCCTTTGTGGGGCTCTATGGACCCATCTAGTGTACGCACCACCCAATAGCCAATTGGGTGCCTGGGTAGCCATGTATCTGTTAGCTCATTTCTCATAGTTTTTGGTATGCCAAATAGGATCAAGCCCAAACACGTGAGCTTGGGGGTTGGCCCAAGAGTTCATAAACAACAGTATAGTGTCATTTCCCTGAGTTCCTCCCCCTTGGTAATATGCCGAATACTTTCTGATTCCCTATAGATCTTCTCCTTCAGTCCTCCAGCCAGAAAGTTAGGGCTTTAATTACCCTGGTGTGCTGTGCACTTTCATAACTAGGCCCCTGTCCATGGTCAAGTGGCAGGAAGACAGGGAGAGAAAAAAAAGCAATAGGAATTAGCCCAATATCTTGATATCTTTGTCAAACAGAGAGGAAGGTTTTTCTTCCGAAGTTTTGCCTGCTGCAGGCTCCTGTCTCCACTGGTTGGTTTTGCTGCCATAGGATTGTTTGGGCACAGCAGAACAAAGAAAAGAAAAAAAGCGGGCTAGGTTTCCACGTTCTCCTTGAGCTTAGAAGGTATGCTTTCCCACTCCTCAGGTCGCCACCAGAAGACTTCTGGAGCTCTGTCTTTCTGTGCTCCATTGCCCACTTCCAGTGCATTAAGCTGAGGTCAGGAGCTACCAGTGGGGGAAACATGGTAAATTCACTGCCGGTTGAGTGGTTTTTCAAATTCTGGTTTTCTGTCCCAAGCCATAGGCTAATATTTACTTTTCAGAGTCCTCAAATAGCTGCTCCTTGCATTCTTTCCAGGTTTTATAGCTTCATTCAGCAGGAGATAAAGGGTGAAATATGATTGTTTGCTTTTACCTGAAAATGGACCCTTTGACCAGTGGCTTTTTTTTTTTTTTTTTTTTTTGCTGAGGAAGATTTGCCCTGAGCTAACATCCACATCCACTGCCAATCTTCCTCCTTTTGATTGTGTGCTGCTCGCACAACATGGGCACTGACAGATGAGTGGTGTAGGTCTGTGCCTGAGAACTGAACCCGGGTCGCCAAAGCAGAGCACGCCAAACTTAACCACTAGGCCACCAGGGCTGGCCCTGACCAGTGCCTTTTGAGTTTTGGAATTTCTGGCCCTTGAGTCTACTCACAGGGCTAGATCTACTGAGTAACAAAGGATAAGCTACCATGGCAAAAGCTCAAACTTCAACAGAATGTCTTTCATGAATGTATTTAAAACATACTGATTTATTTTATGATACGCCATTCACAATCCTTGATACATATGGAGGACATTGTCAGGGCCTGTCCCATACTCTTCTCAACCAAGTTACATTGTCCAAGGGGTATCCATTTAGAAATAGGCTTTTCCCTCTCCCACCCCTGAACCAATGATAAGCCAGCCCAGCACCATAACAGAATCTCCTGCCCTGCTGCTCTTACCTAAGTGTGACTGCATTAAGTGTGTCTAGAGTTCCAGTACACCAAAACATGGTGACAAATACACAACATGGCAAGTCTGGGCCCCTACCTGACTCTCTTCTACCTAGAGCACTTGAAAACTCAAGGTTTCCCTCCTCTCATTGCTAGGGTGTCAGTTCCCCGTGGGTATCCAGCCAGGTGGCTAGAACCTGCTTCCGGCTTCATTCCTGCCAGCTCCATTTCCAGGGAGCTGAGTCTAGTTCTTCTTTTTCTCTAGTTCTGAGATAATTCTCAGAACAACCTGGCTCTGTATGTAACACTCCCACCGTCCTCATTCCAACACAAGCCGGTGTCCTCGTCCTTTAGATCACGTTCTCCTTGTTGAGAAACTGGACTGAATCTGTCCACTTTTGTTCGTTTTGGTCTTTTATTGGTAGAACAATACTCCCACCTTCTATTTATGATACTTTTTATATCTGCTTTATCCCTTAATGCATTGACCATCGTCTCAGAAAAAAAATTTAAATAATAATGACAATAATGAACATCATTATTTTGTATTCCTAATTTTAATGGGAATATCTATGGAGTTTCACCTATTATTTGTTATTTCTCATAACTTATTAATGCAATGTATTACATTAGTGGATTTTTTTATATTATTCTACGCTGAGATAAATCTTGATTGATTTTGTTAAATTATTCCCTTTACATTGTTCAATTATATGTTCTGGCATTTTACTTGTGAGTTTGCATATATAAATATATTCCTAAGTGAGACTGATCTATATTTTCCCATAAGTCACTTTCGCTTAGAGATGAGAGAGCACGGCAGGCATTGTTCTAACACAATCATAGGATAGGGTATAGGCAGTTCTTTGTATGGGCGGTTCTTTAAAGTGCAGTATTCTAAATTCCATAAAGCTATGTATTCATCATTCGATCTGATGTTTCCACTATTTTGCTAGTATACCTTCTCTCCCCTTAAACCAGGTTGAGTTTGGGTTTCCCATACTTGCCAACCAAAGAGTCCCGATTGACCTATTCAGGATACCCCTAAAAATGCCTCATATAGCTCTCTCTTCAAAGTGCCTAAAATCCCAAGCCTAGCATCAATCTCAGTTAAGGCATTACTTTTGGAAGACTCATAAAGTATGGGTATTATCCAAGAAGAACCGAAGATAAACTCATCACATTTTACGTAGAGCATGGAACTGTTACCACTTTGGTAGATATCTCCTAAAAGAAGACCGGGCCTTAGGTCGAGAACAATAGGTAACTCTCATCATCTGAGACTTTGAAGGAGAACAGGCCTGAGCTGGGTTCTAATCAGGGGAGACTCTGGGAATTCAGGCTTGGCATAAGAGCACCAGGCACCTGAGAAGGTTTAGCAACTTTGCCTTAGAGAGGGAGACATAGAAGATTAATGTTATTTATGAAAGGCAGCAGGGTCTAATCAGACAGACCTGATTTCAAAACTTCACTCAGTTACTTACTGTCTGCATGAATGGAGGCAAGCCATTCAAGTTTTTGAGCTCTGATTTCTTGATTTGTCAAATGAGATGAGTTATAACTACTTTTAAGGGTTGATTATATTATGTAATATGATGAAATACAGTGAATAGCAGATCCTCAATAATGACGGCTATTATTAGTATTAATTCAGCCAGTCCCATTAGTTAGGACTGCCCTCAATGTTGTTGGCTCCCCAGGGGTTTTACTATGGAAGGATGACTTGAGAACTGTTTGCCTTGGGGCCAGTTTCAATGCTGGGGCTTAAAGGTAAGTTTATCAGGGGGTATAGTTTTTCTTCTAGCAAGGACATGCCTTGGAAGTCTGGAGTTTGGAGCAAATCATCCAGTGTAACATCCTTTTTCCTATCCTTCGACACAGGAAAATGTTAGGTTGGAAGGAACAGGAAGAGCAACTGAAGCAGGGGGGAGGCAGATGAAGATAAAGGCGAAGAAAGAGAAGGCGGAATTTCCAATTACTTTCTTTGGAACCTGAGGAGAAGGCTGTAATAGAGGTCAGAGATATTCAGGGCTAATTTCATATCTGTGTATGATCCCCCAAGCCAGGGGACATGTCACCTCCGGGATGCCTTCTCAAGTCATTGCCCATCCTTTAGTCACTGCATCATTCAGGCAGTGGGGGCAGGATACAGCTCCAAGGAAGATCTGCTGCTCACGATACTTCCTAGTGGTAGAGAAACAGCTCGAGAAAACAGATACGTGAGGACATGAAAAGAAACAGGGACTGAAATTTCCTGTAAGAAAAGTCCGTCACAGCCCTGCCAATACCTATCAAAATGTAGCTGGTGAGTGACAGATGATTGTTGATGGTAAAACTGCCTTCAGAGACAAAAGAGAGTGGCGTGTTTATGTGGCTCTGTTTAGGCGGACCTCACGTCCTGAACTGAATGACCAGAGGAAGGCACCCTTCCATGCTGGAGAAGACTCGGCTCCCCTGGTAGTAGATTCCAGTGATCAGATCTTCATCGCAGGTGTGCCAGGTGATCTGACCATTCCTGACCAGTACTCAGAGGAAGGTAACTGGAAGACAATGAAGGAGATTTGCCTATTTCTGAGAACTTAAGAATACATCTTTAGTTAAAAAAAAAAAAAGATACCCTCTCCTATGTTTGAAAGTTAGTTAAGGGAATCAAGTTTGCACTAAATTTTGAGTCACTTTGAGAATGTAATTCAAGTTGCTGATATGCCTAAAATTGAAAAGAAAGAGAGATCCAAGGAGAGATTGCGAAGTTGCAAAGCTCTTCAGCCCTTTGGAAACACCTGGAACTTTAAAGCTGTTGATGCTGGACCCTACCCCCGAAGGGATTTTGATGTAATTAGTTTAGGGTGGCATGAAGGGTTTTTTTTCATTGTTTTGCAATTCTCAAATACTTCCAATGTGCTGCCAGGGATGAGATCCACCGGAGTAGAGAATTCAGGGTCCTGTGTATGTAGAACAGTTACAATGTAAGATGTTGGTGCTGGTGATGCTGGGAGCAAGAAGTTTCTCCTGAGGTGAGTGTGAGCTCTGCTGGGAGAGCTGATATCACTTATCAAAATCGGTACTACCCATGGAACCCGAGGAAAATCAGGGGTTTTTGGATGACTAGGAGAGAACCCCACCTAGGAAAGACTGGTGGGCTCTGAGAAATCCCAGGAACAGGACCTGGAAGGTTTCTTTCCCCTCTTGAACCCCTAAACCACACTATTACTACAATCACTACATGTTCAATGGCTTGTGCACAAATAATATGAGCAATTGTGCCTTGTGTGTAAACTTCTGATTGAAAGCAACACAGTAATAAAACCAAGTTACTCACTGCAATGCTCTTGGTTAGAGAGCACGTGGTGGCATCTACAAACTCTGTCATTAGAAAATATAACACAGATTTGTAGAGGGAACAAAGAGGCTTCTAGAATGCTTGTAATATTCTGTTTCTTGTTCTGGATGCTGGGTTCACAGGTGTGTTCAGTTTATAAAATTAATAGAGATAAACACTTATGAATTGTGCACTTTTCAGTATGTATTTTATACTTCAATACGAAGTATTAAAAAAAAATAAAAAACTGCCTAACCACTGCTTCCTCTCAAAACATGTATTGGGGAAAAAATATGCAAGAACACAGCCTCCACGGTAAGGAGAGGATTACTTCCAAAGAAACAAAATTAGGTGCGGTCTTTTGGATGATACATTTAGAACCTTCCCACACAAATTGAAAACCTTTCAATGGTCTCCTATCAGATTTTGGACAGAGACCAAAATATTTTGCATGGTCCACAATGCCACGCCTAATCGTCTTCTTCAGGAGCCACGGTCCCTTCAGCAGCCTGTGCTCCATGGCGTTCTTTCAGTTTCTTGTGTAACTGCTCTATTCCCTCCTGGCTGGGGACTTGAGACAGGACATTCCCTCTGCCTGAATCACTTCCACTCTCCCCTCCTTCACCTGGTTAACTGCCTCTCAGCCTGCAGGGCTCAGATATCATGTCCATTCGTTGGGGAGTGTAGTGTCTAGTCTAACATTTGTTAGATTTTGTGTCTGTTTTTTGTTTGTTTTACAGCCCAACATCTGACCTCCACTTCTGACTCAGGGAGATTCTTATAAATTATATCCTTTGACTGATAAGGCTTCAAACTTAATATTCAGAATAGCTATTAGAAAGTATTCAACATCTGTGATATGACTACATACAAATGAAACTTCTTTTCTGGTGTGGTTTAATGAAATGTCTCATTACTGAAAAAAAAAAATGTATTGGGGAGTGGGGGTGGCCAGATAATTCTTATCAATGAGAAAATAAATATCTGTGTTGAACTCTTCCACTTACAGAGCTTGGGAGGAGGTAAATGGGGGTGGGTGGTGACTGAAGAAAGACAGAAATTGCAAAGTCTGCCATTTCTTCAGCGCTGCACTGGGGTGAGCTCCTAAGGGGATGGCCTTTTGTTTAGCAAAGTGATAAATGCGTCTTCAAATATGCATTGGTGGAGCCCAACCTGAGAAGGGAGTAGAGAGTTCATTGGTCTGCCCTATAAATAAAGGGAATCTAATTAGAGGAGGGCTAAAGGTGCTGAGAGCTAGAGAATCAGGGAATAAGAGGGAGAGGATACCTGAGAGAGAGGACTGATTAAGCTGAGTGATGACAGATTGGAGCCTGGGAAAAAGATGGCCAGAAAAAAGGGGATGCATTCTGCAGATGCAGTTGCAGAAGGACTTTTAAGAAAAGGAGTATCTAATATTTAATTTAAGAAAAGGAGTATCTAATATTTAATTTCAATTTACGTATATGGCTGCAATGAAAACCCCTTTCGTTGTTCCAAATCCCCAGTAACATCTGCTACCTAGCTACCCTCCCACTTGCCTGTGTTATAATGTTACAAACCAGCCAGATGGAAAGGTAATGTAAAGTACTGACCCAGAGAGAGTGTAGGTTGATTTGGTTATTTTAACTGGCCTGTTGTAGAATATTGGATTGAATTTTGCTTTAATGGTGATATATGCCTGCAGCTTGGTGATTTGGGGCCAGTCTCTTCAACTGTAAAATGGAAAAGTGTGATATCCTCATAAAAAATGACTGGGACCCCTTAGGAGATAGCTAACTCTGACACATCGATGAAAATTGCTATTTTCACCTTCAAGTATAAAAGATCAGTGTCTCACTGGCAGCTGTGATGTGGGACAAAGAGTAGTAAAACTTGAAGTCAGAAGATTAACTACATGTCTTGGGAAAGCTACTTAACGTGTCCAGGCTTGTTCCCTCAACTATAAAACGGAGGGAAATAACTCTCACATAGAGAGTCTCCAAGATCTAGATGAAAGAATGTGTTTGAAGTAAATCCTTTAGCAGATGGCATATGGTAAATACTCAATAAATATTAACTCCCTTCCTTCTTTCACTTCCATTATATTATATGTAGAAGTATTTTGTAACTCGTAAAGCCATAAAAATAATTGTTAGTAAAATTAGTGAGAACTAAAATTTGTTGATTATTTGAAAATCAATTTCCTTCATTAGAGCGAATTTCCAGAAGACAAAACAGTGTTTTTGTGCAGTAAATTAAATGGATGGTTTTAGTGCAGTGATTTTCAACTGGGACTGATTTTGTGCCCTGGGGGTCATTTGGCAATGTCTGGAGATATTTTTTGGTTGCCACAAGTGAGAGAGTGCTACTGGCATCTAGTCGGTAGAGGCCAGGGATGCTGCTAAATATCCTACAATGTGCAGAACAGCCTCGAACAACAAAGAATTATCCAGATCAAAATGTCAACAGCACTGTCTTGAGAAACGCTGTTTTGGTGGCAAGGCAGGTTAGACCGGTTAGTCTTGGTTTCAACTTTGTTGACGCCTATGCACATATTAACATTCCTTGACCTTAAGAATTCCTTCCTTAGCCTGTGACCCCCTCATAGAGAGTGAGAAAATTTCCTTCTAAAATGACCCCTGTGATTATATGTTCAAGCATATAAACCATACGCCTGTAATATCAATGCAAAGCTTGTGTTCTACCCTAGAAATTCTAGAAAACACTGTCATTAGACATTCTCCACACCCCACTAAAAGATGTATTACATTTGTAAAGTGTTAGCATTTTGAAACCTGTACAGTCCTGTTGGTCTCAGGCAATGCTTAGTAAACCAAATTCCACCATACTCAACTGTACATGATTCAACAATGTGGATGGAGCTCTTTTCGGTAGAGAAGGTAATTGCTTCAGAGTAAGAGCCCTCCTTCATATCCATCCTAAATCTTAATTTTAGAGATCAGAATGAGAGAACTCAGAGCTAGAAAAAAATTGTTCAGAAACACTTCCACAGCAATTGTCAGAAATGTTCTTCCTGGTTATGAACCTAACAGGGAGTGTAGCTGGTAACCTGGGGCAACAGAACTATTGATACTGCTCTGTTCAGCTTCTTCATCTCCTGTTGCCAACGCCACTACTGCCGCCATCCTCCCACTGGCTCCATAATGGGGCCTGGAGGTCCAACAACAAGGTCAGAGCTGGGTCAGGAACAAAAGATGCTAGGAAAGTGAGAGGGAAAAAGCAGCACAGAGTTGTTCTAGAGTGCAGTAATGATTCTATGATTTACTTTCTATTTTCACTGCACATTATTTATTTGATCCTTTTAACAACCCAATAATGTAGGCAACATAAATAATTTTATCCCTAACTTACAGATGAAAAAAAGTAGACCTATAAATTTCGAGCATCTTGCTTTAAATCATACAGCTCTTGTGTCTAGGACCCAATAGGACCTTCCAATTCTTAGTCTAGAATTCTGTACACAATAGTAAACAAAAATATGAAACCTACCTTATTGTCCTTTTCTTCCAATTCACTTGATTTGATTCTCTTGTCTCAGTTGTAAGAGTGCAAGGAGAACTGGAGATACCCACCTGGTGTAGCGGGGCTTGCAGACTGCAGAAAAGGGGCACAAATCCTTCCCCAGAGCAAAAAGACCTTAACCTGCTCGTAATCTCCAAACCAAAAAGGACCAGCCTTATGAAAATCTTTGGGAAAATCATTCATTTCCTAAAAAGTCATTTTCATACCATAATCAATCACCCTGGAAGGATTTTTCAAAATTAGCCTTTAAATAAAATAATAAATAATCTTGTTCTTGCCTTATTTTACCCTATTACTCTAATTTAAACCATATTACTGTGATTTAATGTGCTTTTCTTCAGGATAATTATTTTAAGCATTTGAAGACAGCCCGTTCCCAATTAGCCATGTCATGACCTGAAGGCGTGTGTGTATTGCCTTCATTAACTCTCTGAGCCATTCATTCTCCCTTGAAAGGATCTTTCAGTTCCTTCAACTTCCTCTTACTCGGATGTTCAATGTAATTGTTTTCATCCAGAACATACAGATCTTTTTTCTGAGAATGTGGAGTCGCATTTGTTCCAGTTGTAGGAAGTCGTTTTGATGAGGGTTTTGTGTGTGTGTGTGTGTGTACGCTGGTAATTCTATTGTTATTTTTGTTTATCTTTCAGAGGAGTTAAAAGTTTCACAAAGAACTCTTAGTACTATTCAAAGTCACGATTTTTTTTATATACAGCTGCAAAATTATAGGTTGTCTTTATGACTATGAAGGACAAACCAAGAATGCAGTATTGCCGCAGCAGGGTAGCAGCCCTAAATTAACAGTGTACACCTTCTAATTTCTACAAACAGAACTCGAAGTTAGACTGTTATTCCTTGTTGCTACTATACTTTGAAAAGTCATACCTTCAAAGACACGGCAAAACTCTGAGTGACTGAGTGTGATTCATTCATTTCCTCTATAGTGCGAGAGGCTTCAGCTGGAAAAAACAGAACTATTCTGTTCTGGTATCATCTACTTTTAGGAGAAAACAAGGAGACAGTTATTTTAAGAGTCACTATCAACTTACAAAAATTCAGCAAAGATCGAGGGGGGCAAGAATGTCACTGGATGAAACCAATTTGCTTTAGCTCGCCAGCTCTTTCACATTTCAGTCTTTGTCTATCTCCGAACTAGATAATAATGACTTCTCTTCCTGTAACCGAATGGTTATTTTCTCATCTTCAATCCATTTTTTTAAGACAGCAAAAATTTTATTGTTGATGATAAATGCTTACTTCAGGGAACAAGTTTGTTGGGATCACATAAATCAAACCAAGAATCAATGTTTTTCTCTCTCTCACACACACACACATTTTATTGTGAAATATTATTCACATTTAAAATGTACATGTATAGTTTAACAAATAGGTAAAAAACCATATGCCAGTGCAGCCATCGTGTAGGTCACAGAACAGAAATTTTCTAGCACAGCAGCAACCCATCTGTGCTGTCCTTCCTTCTCCCCACGGCTCTCCATTAGAGACCACCCTTCATCCCAACTTTTATGCTAATCATTTCCTGCTTTCCTTTATATTTTTACCATATATGCATACATCCATAAATAATATGTTTAGTTTTGCCTGTTTTTAAATTTCTTGAGTAGGACGATATATTTTGTCTTGCTTTTTTTCTTAATTTGTTTATAAGATGCATCTATACCGTGTGTAGCTGTAATTCATTCAACTTCATTGCTGTAAAGATTCTACTTTATAAAAGTGCTGCAATTTACTTATCCTTTCTGCTGCTGATGACCATCTGGGTTGTTTCCAGTTTTTGGTAATTTTATCAACAACACTGCTGTGAACATTCTTGTCTGTTTCTTGGGTACAGCTAGGAGTGAAATTTCTGAGTCATAGGGTAGGCATATCTTAACATTGCTATATGGTATTGAACCATCTGCCAAAGTACTTGCACCAGTTTAAACACTCATTCATTCTACATGTGAGTTCTTGTAGTTCCACATTTTTGTCAACTTTCGGTTTTGTGAGACCATAAAATTTTTTTCAATCATTAGCAACTTAAATGTTGCAACCAAATGGTTCAAGGAAAAACAGCTTTTGGGGTTACCATTCTTGCAACTTTTCTGTAAATTCAAAATTATCAAAAACTTCTCAGTGCTTAATCCCAGCTAACATTTTCAACAAGCGGAGCTCCACGTACCACATGTCTAAAAATTAAAAGAAATAAGTCAAGCTAATAAACAGTGAAATCTAAAAGTCACCAATTTGATGACGTTGGAGTGGTATCTCGTGATTTTAATTCACGTTTCCCTGAACACTAATGAGATTGAGCACCTTTTCAGGTCTGCCGGTCATTTGGATTTCCCCTTCTGTGAATCGCCTATGGGGAGTCTGTTGCCCATTTTAAGGGCTCTCTATCTTTTTCTCACTGTAGAAGTTCTCTAAGTGCTCTGAATACTGGTCCTCCGTCAGTTGAAATATATCTTCTCCCGTATATATATAGTTGAAATATGTCTTCTTCCATACTATAGCTTGTGTTTTCGTTCATTTTACAGTTTTTCTAAACAAAATTCTTTATTTCAATGTCATTGAACTTATATTTTCCCTTATATGCCTTTTTTTAAAGTCATGTTTAAGAAATTCTTCCCTTTCCTGAGGCAGTGAAGATAGTCTCCTTTATCGTCTTCTAAAACTTTATAGTTTTGCCTTTCCCATTTTGGCCTTCATCTGATTGTGTTCAGTTTTTGTAGACGATATGAGGTTAGAGATTCAGTTTCATTTTATTCTATGTGGACATCCAATTACTTCAAGAGTTTTATTGAAAGACCTTTCTTTTTTTACTATTCTGCCCATCACTTTCATATAGCAAGGTCCATATATGTGTATGATGTTTATGAGCTCTCTATTTTGATCCATTCATTATCTGTGTATTGCTGTACTAATAGACTATCTTAACTACTAGAGCTTTAAAAATCTTCTTGATATCTAGTAGAAGTCCTCCCACCTTGTACTTCTCCAACGATACTTTGGCTGATTTTGACCTTTTAAAATTTCATACAAATTTTTAATTGAGGCTTTTTTCTTTTTTTAATAAATTTTGGAATCAATTTGTCAAGTTTTACAGACACACACATGTGAACCTATTGGAACTTTTCTTGAGATTTCACTGAAAAACATGTTTTTGAATCTATAAACCATTTTGTGAAAAATTTAATTTTTGCATTGAGTCTTTTAATTGATGAACGTGGTATTTCTCTTTATTTAAATCTGTAAATGTCTCAAGTTTTGCAATTTTTCCTATAAAGGTTTTGTATAACCTTAGTCAGATTTATTCCTGGATAATTGACTTTGTTTGATGCTATTGTAAATATGTTTTTAAGAATTTGCTGGTTTATGGAAATATAATTGAACTTCATGTATTGATTTTATATAGAGCTACCCTATTAAACTCTCATTCACTCTAAATTTTGTCTGTATATTGTATTGTTTTACCTACAAACACAATCATGTCATATGTGAATTATGCCAGTTTTATTTCTTCCTTTCTAATCCTCAAAACTTTTCTCTCTCTGGCTTTATTGCTCTGCCCAGGGGCACTAATAAAATGCTGAATTGAAGATGAGATAATGAACATTCTTGCCTTTTCTTGAACTCCAAAGGAAGCTTTCAATGACTCACCATTACATATAAAACTTATGGAAGGTTTTTGGCAGTCTACAAATACTTTTCCTTCTATTCCACAATTGCTGGGAGTTTTTAATAGTAAATGGTAATGAATTTGATCAAGTATTTTTTCTGAATCTGTTGAGATTATTATAGAATGTATTTCCTTTGTCAATCAATTACATTTATTGATTTCCTAATGTGAAATCTGCATCTTTCATACAAAGCCTACTTGGTAATGATGGATTATCCTTTTTTTCTTTTTTTTAAATTTGAGTTCATAATAGTTTACATCATTGTGAAATTTCAGTTGTACATTATTTCTTGTCTGTCACCACATATGTGCTCCCCTTGACCCTCTGTGCCCACCCTCCACCCCCTTCCCCTGGTAACCACTGAACTGTTTTCTTTGTCCGTGTGCTTGTCTATATTCCACATATGAGTGAGATCATCTGATGTTTGTCTTTCTCAGTCTGGCTTATTTTGCTAAGCATAATTCCCTCCAGATCTTCCCATGTTGTTGCAAATGGAATGGATTTGTTGGGTTTTTTTCTGGCTGACTAGTATTCCATTGTATATGTATACCACATCTTCTTTATCCATTCATCGGTTGATGGGCACTTGGATTGTTTCCATGTCTTGGTTATTGTGAATAGTGCTGCAATGAACCTAGGGGTACATGTGTTACTTTGGAGTGTTGAATTCAAGTTGTTTGGATAGATACCCAGCAGTGGGATAGCTGGGTCATATGGTAGTTCTATTTTTAGTTTATTGAGGAATCTCCATACTGTTTTCCATAGTGGCTGCACCAGTTTGCATTCCCACCAGCAGTGTGTGAGGGCTCTCTTCTCTCCACACCCTCTCCAACATTTGTTATTTTTAGTCTTAGTGATTATAGTCATTTTAACAGGCATAAGGTGGTATCTTAGCATGGTTTTGATTTGCATTTCCCTGATGATTAGTGATGTTGAACATCTTTTCATGTGTTTATTGGCCATCTGTATATCTTCTTTTGAAAGATGTCTGTTTCATATCCTCTGTCCATTTTTTGGTCGGGCTGTTTGTTTTTTCGATGTTCAGTTGTGTAAATTCCTTATATATTATGGAGATTAACCCCTTATTGGATATATGATTTGCAAAAATTTTCTCCCAATTGGTGGATTGTCTTTCCGTTTTGATTTTTAGTTTATTTTGCCTTGCAGAAGCTCTTTAGTCTGGTGAACTCCCACTTGTTTATTTTTTTCTTTTGTTTCCCTTGTCTGAGAAGACATGGTATTTGAAAAGATCCTTTTAAGTTTGATGTCAAAGAGTGTACTAGCTATATTATCTTCTAGGAGTTTTATTGTTTCAGGACTTATCTTCAAGTCTTTGGTCCATCTTGAGTTTATTTTTGTGTACGGTGTGAGATAATGGTCTGTTTTCATTCATTTGCATGTCCAGTTTTCCCAACACCATTTATTGTAGAGACTGTCTTTTCTCCATTGTATATTCTTGGCACCTTTGTCGAAGATTACCTGTCCATATATGTGTGGTTTTAATTACGGGCTTTCAGTTCTGTTCCATTGATCTACGTGCCTATTTTTGTACCAGTACCATGCCGTTTTGATTACTACAACTTTGTAGTACACTTTGAAGTCAGGAATTGTGATGCCTCCAGCTTTGTTCTTTTTTCTCAGGATTGCATTAGCAATTCGGGGCCTTGGGTTGCCCTATATGAATTTTGCGATTCTTTGCTCTATTTCCATGAAGAATGTCATTGGGATTCTGATTGGGATTTCATCGAATCTGTAGATTGCTTTGAGTAGTATGGACATTTTAACTATGTTTATTCTTCCAGTCCATGTGCATGGAATCTCTTTACATCTCTTTATGTCATTATTTATTTCAATAATGTCTTATAGTTTTCATTATATAGGTCCTTCACCTCCTTAAAGTTATTCTCAAGTACTTTATTCTTTTTTTGTGATTGTAAATGGTATTGTATTCTTGAGTTCTCTTTCTGTAAGTTCGTTATTAGATTATAGAAATGCAACTGATTTTTGTAAGTTGATTTTGTACCCTGCAACTTTACTGTAGTTGTTAATTATTTCTCACAGTTTTCCCATGGATTCTTAGGGCTTTCTATATATAAGATCATGTCGTCTGCAAACAGTGAGAGTTTCACTTCTTCACTCTCTATTTGGATTCCTTTTATTACTTTCTCTTGCCTAATTGCTCTTGCCAAAACCTCCCTTACTATGTTGACTAAGAGTGGTGATAATGGGCATCCTTGTCTTGTTCCTGTTCTCAGAGGGGTGGCATTCAGTTTTTTCCCATTGAGCATGATGTTGGCTCTGGGTTTGTCATATATGGCCTTTATTATGTTGAGGTAATTTCCTTATATCCCCATTTTGTTAAGAATTTTTTATCATAAGTGGCTGTTGGATCTCGTCAAATGCTTTCTCTGCATCTATTGAGATGATCATGTGGTTTTTATTCCTCACTTTGTTAAAGTAGTGTATCACATTGATTGATTTGCAGATGTTGAACCATCCCTGTGTCCCTGGAATAAATCCTACTTGATCATGATGTATGATCTTTTTGATGCATTGCTGTATTCGGGTTGCTAATATTTTGTTGAGGATTTTTGCATCTATATTCATCAGCGATATTGGCCTGTAATTTTCCTTTTTTGTGTTGTCCTTGTCAGGCTTTGGTATCAGAGTGATGTTGGCCTCGTAGAATGTGTTAGAAAGTGTTCCATCTTCCTTAATTTTTTGGAATAGCTTGAGAAGGATAGGTATTAAATCCTCTCTGAAAGTTTGGCAGAATTCCCCAGGGAAGCCATCTGGTCCTGGGCTTTTATTCTTTGGGATGCTTTTGATTACTGTTTCAATCTCTTTACTTGTGATTGGTCTATTCAGATTCTCTATTTATTCTTGATTCAGCTTTGGGAGGTTGTAAGAGTCTCAGAATTTATCCATTTCCTCTAGATTGCCCATTTTGTTGGCATTTAGTTTTTCGCAGTATTTTCTTATAATCCATTGTATTTCTGTGGTATCCATTGTTATTTCTCCTCTTTCATTTCTAATTTTATTTATCTGAGCTTTCTCTTTTTCTCTTTGTAAGTCTGGCTAGCGGTTTGTCAATTTTTTTATCTTCTCAAAGGACCAGCTCTTTGTTACATTGATCTTTTCTACTGCCTTTTTTGTTTCAATAGCATTTATTTCTGCTCTGATTTTTATTATTTCTCTCCTTTTGCTGACTTTGGGCTTTGTTTGTTCTTCTTTTTCTAATTCAATTAGGTGTAGATTGAGATTGCTTTTTTGGATTTTTTCTTGTTTGTTAAGGTGAGGCTGTATTTCAATGAATTTCTCTCTTAATACGGCTTATGCTGCATCCTATATGAGTTGGTATGGTGTGTTTGCATTTTAATTTGTCTCCAGATATTTTTTGACCTCTCCTTTAATTTATTCAATGATCCATTGGTTGTTCAATAGCATGTTGTTTAATCTCCATATCTTTGTCTTTTTCTCAGCTTTTTTCTTGTAATTAATTTCTAGATTTATAGCATTGTGATCAGAAAAGGTGCTTGTTATTATTTCAATCTTCTTAAATTTATTGGGGCTTGCTTTGTTTCCCAACATATGGTCTATTCTTGAGAATGTTCCATGAGCACTTGAGAAGAATGTATATTCTGCTGTTTTTGAATGGGGTGTTCTAGATATGTCTATTAAGTCCATCTGGTCTAATTTTTCATTTAATTCTGCTGTTTCCTTGTTGGTTTTCTGTCTGGATGATCTATCCATTGATGTGAGTGGCATGTCAAGGTCCCCTATTATTATTGTGTTGTTGTTAATATCTCCTTTTAGGTTTGTTAATAGTTGCTTTATGAACTTTGGTGCTCCTGTGTTGGGTGCATAGATATTTATAAGTGTTATTTCTTCTTGATGGAATGTCCCTTTGATCTTTATATCCTGCCCCTCTTTGTCTCTCTTTACCTGTCTTATCTTAAAGTCTACTTTGTCTGATATAAATATGACAACACCTTTCTTTCTTTTGTTTGCCATTAGCTTGGAGTATCAACTTCCATCGCTTCGCTCTGAGCCTGCATTTGTCATTTTAGCTGAGATGTGTTTTCTGGAGGCAACATATTGTTGGGTCTTGTTCTTTAATCCATCTCACCACTCTGTGTCTTTTTATTGGCGAGCTCAATCCATTTACATTTAGGGTGATTATCGATATATGAGGGCTTAATGCTGCTATTTTATCACTTGTTTTCTAGTTCTCCTGCATTTCCTTTGTTTCTCATCCTATGTACTTTGGTCTACCAATCGAGTTATGTGGTTTTTTATGTTGTGTTTTGTTGTTTTCTCCTTATTTATTATTTGTGTCGCTGTTCTGCTTTTTTGTTTAGTGGTTACCCTGAGGTTTGTATTCAAGATCTCGTGGATAAGATAGTCCCTTTTCTGAAGGCCTCTAATTTCCTTAGACTAAACCAGTTCAGTCCTTTTCCTCTTCCCCTCCTAAATTGTTTTTCTTACATCTTATTCCATCTTGCGTTATGAGTTTGTGGTTAAAATGACAAGATTATCTTTGTTTTTGGTGTTTTCCTTCCCTTTGTCTTTAATGCTATACTTGAGCATTTGCTGTCCTGCTCTGATTCTATCTACCTGTTTAACTCCTTACTCCATGCTTTGTAACACCTTTCTCCATTTTTTTTCAGGTATGAGGGCCTTCTTGAGGATTTCTTGTGGGGGAGGGTCTTGTGGCTACAAACTCCCTTAACTTATGTTTGTCTGGGAAAGTTTTTATTTCTCCATCATATCTGAAAGGTATTATCACTGGATAGAGTATTCTTGGCTGAAAGTTTTTGTCCTTCAATGATTTGAATATGTCATTCCAGTCTCTCCTAGCATTTAAGGTTTCTGCAGAGAAATCCACTGAAAGCTTGATGGGGGTTCCTTTGTAGGTTATTTTCTTCTGCCTTGCTGCCCTGAGTATTCTTTCTTTGTCATTCAGTTTTGCCAGTTTCACTACTATATGCCTTGCAGTAGGTCTTTTTACATTGACATATTTAGGAGATCTGGCAGCCTCTTCCACATGGATTTCCATCCCTAGGTTTGGGAAGTTCTCTGCTATTATTTCCTTGAAGACGCTTTCTGCTCCTCTCTCCTTCTCTTCACCTTCTTAAATACCTATAATTGTTATGTTGCATTTTCTAATTGAGTTGGGTATTTCTTGGAGACTTTCTTCATTTCTTTTTAGTCTTAGTTCTCTCTCCTCCTCTATCTGGAGCATTTCAACATGTCTATCTTCAATTATGTTGATACGCTCCTCTATGGTGTCCTCTTGAGCATTCAGGGAATCCATATTTTATTTTATTTCTTCCATTGTGTCTTTCATCTCTAATATTTCTTTTTATTAATTTTATTTTTCTTTTTTCTCCCAAAGACCCTCAGTACATAGTTGTGTATTTATTTTTTAGTTGTGGGTCCTTCTAGTTGTGGCACGTGGGATGCTGCCTCAGCATGGCCTGACGAGTGGTGCCATGCTGTGCCCAGGATTCGAACCAGCGAAAGGCTGAGCCACCAAAGCAGAGCACATGAACTTAACCACTTGGCCACGGAGCCAGCCTCTCTAATATTTCTGATTGATTTCTCTTTATAGTTTCAATCTCTTTTGTGAAGTATCTCCTGAATTCATTGAATTGTTTCTCTACATTCTCTTTTACCTTGTTGAGTTTTTTGACTGTAGCTATCTTGAATTCTTTGTCATTTAGATTACATATTTCTGCATCCTCAGGACTGATTTCTGGGTACTTGTCATTTTCTCTCTGGTCTGGAGGTCTAATATAATGTTTGATATTGCGAGAGGGAGTTGCTCTGTTCTTTCGCATCCTGGCGTTATTTGGTCGCAGTCATTGCCTGTCACCATTGGGTGGGGGTCAAGAGCCACATATTCTGAGCTCTCTGCTTTCAGCCAAAATTGCAGGGGCTGGAGCCATGCTGAGCAGGTGGTGGCAGGGGCACTTTCTCCTGCATGTTCTTGGGGTTTTCTCCCTCTGCTCTCCTGGAGTGTTGGCTTGATAAGGTCACTCCCTGCAAGATCTTCCACCCTGGTAGAGGGCTTCCCTCTAGGCTGTGAGAGCCCTAGGGAGTCCTTGAAGTTCCTGCTAATGACCATCCCCTCCCCCATTCCTTCCCTCTCGGAGGCTTCCCACAGTCCCAGATCATAGTCTTTAAGGGGAGGGAGTGAAGATTTCTCTTACTCCGTTCCACCTCCTCCAAGGAGGTCTTCAGTCTCTCTGCCCTCTGTTGTATGTCTGTGTGGGTCTCTCTGACATTTTTTGTGTTGTGTTTGGATGTCCTCTGTTGGATTATGGATTTTTTTGTTGTTGTATATTGGAGGGGAAAGATTTCTGAGAGACTTCACTCCATCATGATGCTGACGTCACTCATCTGGAGTATCCTTTTTAACATATCACTCAACTTGGTTGGCTTGTGATTTTCCTTTCCTGCATTGTCCTTGTCAGGCTTTACTATCAAAGTTATGTTACAGTCTCACCAAATAAGTCTTCCTCCTTGTGATTCTTATTATCTGGGAGATTTTGTGTGAGATCAGTGTTATTCCTTTATTTAATGCTTGGTAAACCCTGCCAGGGAAACATCTGGGCTGGAGTTTTGCTTTTTGTAGCTATTTGACCTGATACAATTTCTTTAGTTTGTTTATCATTTATTTATTTAATGATTATTAACATTTTCTATTTCTTTTTGAGTTCATTTTAAGCGGGTTTCTTTTCGTATTTGTCCACTGTAACTAAGTCTTCCCAATTTTTTGGCATGCAGTCTTTTGCTTTATAACATTCTATCTATGTAATTTCAATAACATCTGTGTTCTGTTTCATTTGTGTTATTGATTATTAATGACTTTTATTTTTTTCTTCAGTTGGTGTTCCTAGAAATTCATCAAATTTATACCTTTTTTCAAAGACTCAACTTTAGTCTTTTTAAATCCTCTCCATTATTTGTTGATTTTCCAGTTCATTATTTTTTCAATTTCCTTATTTTTCCTAATTTAGGTTTATTTTGTTCTTTTTCTATCTTCTTTAGATGGGGCCTTATCTCATTGATTTTAAGCATTTCTTCTCTTCTATCTTATTCATTAAGGCCATATATTTCCTTATAAGACTTCTTTAGCTGTATTTCATAATCTTATTGCCTCATGTGAGCTGTCGTGACAGTTTAGAATCCCAAGGAGCCTTATTTGGAGATAAGAACTGATGGTCTGAATCTAACAAAGCTGCAGCAAAGCCCATGCTCAGCTCAACTACAGACTAGATTAACTCAGACCCCTACACTAAGGACCTGATAGAAGAATCAGAAGGCACTTTTCTGAAATTAAATATTATATACTTCCCTCTCCATTGTTCTTTCATACACAATGTCTGAACTAATATTAAAAACTATGACATAGTCAAAGAAGCAAGAAAATGTGAGCCTTGGTTGAAAAAGGAAATAGTCAATAAAAGCAAACCCAAAGATAGCCCAGATGCTGGGCTTATCAGAAAGGGACTTTAAAATGGCTATAATAACTATGTTAATGGATCTGATGGGTAAAAAATGGACACTGCATAAACAGATGGGCAATATCCATGGAGAGCTGGAAATTATAAAAAAGAAACAAATAGAAATGTTAGAAATAAACATAACAGATATGAAAATCTTTCAATGGCCTTAGACTGGACACAGCACGGGAAAAAAAAATCAATGAGCTTGTAGATAAGTCATTGAAATTATCCAAATTAAACTAAATGGGGGGGAGGGGTTAAGAAGAAAAAGAATCTGAGTTCTGTGGGACAATAACAATAGCCTAACATCGTACATGTAATTAAAGTCCCAGAGAAGAGGAGAGAGTGGAGCATAGGAAAAATCCAAAGAAATAATGATTGAGAAATTTCTTCAATTGATTAACAATATCAACCCATAGATTCAAGAATCTCATTGGACTCCAAGAAGGATAAACACAAAGAAAACTGCTCCTAGACACATCAGAGTCAAAATGCTAAAAACTGAAGACAAAGCAGATCTTAAAAACATCCAGAAGGGGAAAAAACATTTCAGGGAAATAATGATAAAAAACGATGGCTGAATTCTCCCAGAAACAATGAAGACCAGAAAACACTAGAACTACATCTCTCAAGTCCTGAAAGGCAGAAAAAAAAAACCTGATGATAAAATTCTATATCGAGTGAAAATACCCTTCACAAATGAAGGAAAGGTACAGACATTTTCAAACAGAGTAAGACTGAGAGAGTTCGTTGCCAACAGATTGTCACTGCAAGGAATGCTAACAGAAGTTTTTTAGGCTGAAGGCAAATGATAACAAATGTAAGCAAGAATCTGCAGATAAAATGAAGAGCACCAAAAATGGTAAATATGTGGGTTTATACCAACTCAGCATAAAAGCTTTGCTTTGATACCCAAGTTACAGTCACCAATGCTTTGCCCTAAGGGAAGGGGGAACTTTTCCTCATAGAGTGTGGGCTCTCCAGTGGTGATAGAGTTGGCCACCATCTCTAGCCCTCTTGAGATGCTCATAAAGGCCTGACCCTTACAGACACTGTTCTGGGGCTCTTCTTTCTTTCCTCTTTTCTAAAAATCATTCTATACTGAAACATATCACTACCTGCCAGCTGTGTGGCAGGAGTTTTAGAGTCTAAGTAGATACAGAAGGAAAAGAGCAGTGTGGTGGGGCTGGGAGTGGATTAAGTGGAAAGCAGGTATAATTCTGACTAGATTACAACAGAGCTCATATCCAGAAGGGAGACGGCTGAATGCCTCTTTGGTATTTTAGTCCAAGAGAACTCCTTGTTCTCGGCAGGCAGTTGAGGTGAATCAAAGCCTTTTTGTTTCTTTTTTGCCGTTATCCTTGCTGCTTTAGTTTAGAATTCACAGCGCATATAGCCCTAGAATGCATTCCCTAACCCACCCGCAGTGATATAATGGTGGAATTGTCTTAGAATTTTACAGTCTTTTTTTCTCTCTTACTTTCCAATATTGTTTACAGTTTTTGTCCTTTTGTGTATCTTCTTAGTTATTTTAATGGGAAAGTTTGAGAGGTCATATCAGGTAAGTCTAGTCTTTTTTTTTACAACTTTTTATTATTTAAATTTTCATATATACAGGAAAGTTAAAAAGAATTTTATAGCATATGCCCATATACTTACCACCTACATTCTACCTAAAGTATTGCTTTTGCTTGTTAATGATAAATTTTAACTTTTAGACACACATTATTACAGATTTTAGTTTAATTCAAGCAGGTTGTTGTTATATACATTCTCAGAAACTATAAGTATTAGATACGCTTTAAAATATTAATAATAAAACATAATTAACCAGAGAAATAAAAACTGCAGTATAAACAATTGGGTTATAAATGATATGACTGCATTATATTAATAAAAGGGTAATTGAAGCAATCATTTGTTTAAACAAGCCTGTGATCTTTTGTTTTTGTTTTTTTTTTTAAAGATTGGCCCTGAGCTAATATCTCTTGCCAACTCTTTTTTTCTTTCCCCTCAAAGCCCCCCAGTACATAGTTGCATATTGTGGTTGCAGGTCCTTCTAGTTGAGCTATGTGGGATGCCACCTCAGCATGGCTTAATGAGTGGCGCCATGTCCACACCCAGGATCCAAACCGGTGAAACCCTGGGCCACCAAAGCGGAGTGTGCAAATTTAACCACTAGGCCACGGGACCAGCCCCAAAGCAATCATTTTAACAACTCACGTTTTAAAACATTTTTATGAGAGTTACTTGAATAATTTTTTACAACCATCCATCTCATTCCATAGATAAAAATTGGTCAGATAAGGGGAAAGGAGACATAAGTGACCTTGATGTTAATTTGAGCCTATGTTGTCCCAAGTAAAAATTTACCCAAAATATGTCAATCTTAGAATTCAAGAGATCTCTCTTTGTAGATGATTTTTAAAGGATATTATACAGTCATATAGTCTCATGCCAGATGATAAGGACAAGAATGAGAAGATTCTTCTTGACTTTGTGATTGACCACTTTCCAATATTTATGATCTGAGAGAAAACAACAGCAGCAGGCAAGTGGCTTGACTTCTTGGGAAGCCAAAGGATGGCCTCAAAATCCTTTAAAAGGAGTGCTTAAACTGCAATAACCTTTAAAAGGGTGTATTTTACACCAAAACCTTGGTTGTAATGTTCTTCCACTTTACATTCTTCCCCTTGTAATATAGCATTTTTAACATCTCAGCCAAGGGACCACAAAGCAATCTTATTCTTACACAACAATTCCATGCATATTATTATTTTTTTTTAAATTGCATTTCCCTGGCACACATTACAAAGAAGTTTTCCTACAGATCAAGACCAAAAGCTTGGACTGAGCCAATGTTCATTTCAACTTGAATCACCACCCACCTGGGCCAGACTCAGGCTGACAGTCCAAAGGGAAAATACTGCTTAAGTGCATTACAGCCTCTGGATCTGTCCCCACTCAGGTGCACAGAACCAGACTAATCGGAAGAGGCGACAAGGCAAATTTGACTGGAGACGAATTCTGGAAGGCGGCACACTCTAGGGTAGGCCGACCATTTGGCAAGAAGTAAGTAGAAATGACTTTTGAGTGAAATAGTTTGAGAAAGAACAAGGTTGTTCATAATTCCAAACTGTTGCCAGAGCTTGCTGAAGTTTTTTAACCAGAAATGCTTTCAAGACAAGACTTTTCCTTCTGGAGGAGCTTAAGACCTGAAAAGCAGCCATCTCTTACTGTTATGCAACTTTACAACGTATAACATTTTAAAACAGAGACTCACGTTCAAGAATTTACTTAAAATAAAAAGAAACTAGAATTGATCTGTTCTTTGCTTCTAGAGATCCCTTTCAACTCTAGGTTTTTATATACTAAAAGTAGAATCCTTTTTCAAATTAACTTTCAGGAAAAGGAAGGGTACTTTCATTAGGTAATTATTGTTCTTTCCTTCTTCCCATCAACCAGATTTTGCCAGGTGAGTAAATACTGTCAGTTGGCTGAGTCCTTCTAGCTTTGAACATCTTTTAAAGTTATCCTGAAATATCTTTTAAAGGTCTCCTGAAAAGTTGGCGAGGAGGAGGTGTGGTATGCCTGGCTGGGGTTAGTCCAGAGCCCAGAAGCCTTGGAGGCCATGTTGGCTGCTCTTGGAGGTTTTATCAATAGGACTGTTTGGAGATCCATGATAGTGTTTCCAGCTGCTCCATTTAGGGGCTGGATCAATTGGGACAAGTTCCTTAATCTCCAAGGCCCATTTCCTTGTCTATAAAATGGGGCTAACAGTAATGCCTACATCTTAACTCTGTTTTAGGATTAAATGATATATGGAGAGCACAAAGTAAATGCTGAACATGTGTTAGCCATTACCATCAGACGTCTGTGTGTGCGTGTGACTCGTATAACTGCACTAAGACCAATTTTTATTCTTGCCAGGATTTCGTTGTCAGCTTTAGTCAGATATATCATGTTTTTAAACTTCTTTCATGATTGTGAAAAGATCACAAAAAAAGAAGCAGTGAACTGAAAGCTGAGGCAGAGGGAGAATAAGGATCCCCTGGAATTGTTGCTCCCAGCGTCCTTTCCAGTTCCCATCACTGTTGAAAGCTACTTTTCTGGACCAAGAGAAAGTACTCTTGGGGCCTCGATGGAGCAGGCTTTGTGTGTGTGTGTGTGTGTGTGTGTGTGTGTTTTAAGTTCCTTAACTAATACACTAAGTTCTGCTTTAGGGATACAAGTCGTAAATCCACAAAAAGAAATCAGTAGAAAGAAACATTACAGACCTAAAAGACATTGCAGGGACCTCGCTGATGCTCAGCTACTTAACGCTGCCTATATTTATGAAGAGACCCTTGAAATTACCCAAAAAGTTGGCCTAAATAGGCACAATGTGAACATGCTTTTAATATGGCTAGAGTTTAGCTTCAAATAAATGAGCAATAAGTTAAAATACAAAATGCAGTCTCTGTCCCCAAGGGATGATTTTATTGCTTTTGCATCAATTTTGCCAAGTACCTTTTCAGAGTAGAGGTATGCGTACCTGGAGTAAATAAAATCATTGGGTATTAGGAAATGAGCTTCATTGAAGGATATTCAGATTCTTGGAAATTTCGGGGGGTTTTATTTTTCATATTTTCTTTTTCCTAAAAGAAAACTGTAACTAGTTTCATGCTTCTCTTGCCAGAAAAACACAGGAGGACTCTTCATTTCGCTCCCATTTGAAAGACCTTGTAATATCACATTCTGGATTTTGACTCTTGTTCAGACATTCAGAACCACAGAGGAACTCTGCTCACAAACATTCAAATTCACGATGTGGCTGCTGATATCATAGGGAATTATTTTATTGTTCATTGACCAAATAATAGGGGAAAAAGTCAGACATTCAATACGACTCTATTAAACATTAACAACATCTCTCAGTATTTGTAACACATTATATTCTGGTATCACTCATGGTGCCAAAAGGAAAGATTTTTTTCTAGTTTACAAAAATTCTTGATTTTCATCTTCTACGATGTTGCAATGGGTACAGATGTCTCATAACATCTTAGGTGTCTTCATTTTACACGCAGACAGTGGTATGAAACTGATAGGATTTGGTCCAGCCACTGTTGTGAATTTATTTCTATATAAACTCCCCAATCTAATATTAGACTAATGTGTTAATTCTGCCGTAATGTAGATTCTTCAGGGAAATGATAAAACCAGGAACATTTGACTTCAACGGTCTAATTGGTGAAAGATCGGTAATTTCTTAAAATTGGAAATCTTCCAGTTTCTTTTAGACATATCTTACCCAGGAGATATTTATGAACACTAACACATTTCCTAATCACGCTCTACAACAGGAAGTCACTGCCTTAAAATATTTATGGAATAGTAAAACTTTTAAAATTAAAGCCCCATGTTACCAACTGTTTGTCAATTGAGGATATTAACACCAAATAAAACCCTGCCATTTATTATCCCAACATCATTTCATTTCAAATGTAACATATCCAAAAACAAACCTCTTGATCCCTTCCTGTCCACAGAAATCTGTTTCTCTGGTGTCATCCAGCTTAGTAAATGGCATCACCATTCGCCCAAAAATGCTTGCTCAAACCAAAAGCTTGGGAGTCACTCCTAACTTCTTTCTCATATCCAACGTCCAATTTAGCAGCAAATTCCTTTGGCTCTACCTTCCCCAATTATTCTTAATTCAATCACTTCTTGCCACCTTGATTCCCTGACACCCTAGTCCAAACCACCATCACTTCTAGGCTGATCTACAGCAAGAAGTTCCTAACTGGTCCCCTCCTTCCGCTCTCGCACCTGATATATAGTCTATTTTCCACACAGTTACCAGGGTGAAATTTTTAAAACAGAGATTTGATTATCTCACTCTTTTGCTCAAAATCCTCCTATGGCTTCCCATCACGTTAGAATAAACCTAAGTTCCTTCCATGGCTTATGGGGCTCTAAACGATCTGGCTCTTGTCTACCTCTGCAACCAAATGCTATTTCACTCTTTTCCCTCACTCATTCTGCTCCACACAAATGTACCTCATTCCTGGAGGACAGCAAGCACCCACTCCCCCAGGACTTGTTGAGTGTGGTCCATCTACCTGGATCAAACTTCAGATATTCTCCTGGTTCACTGTCTCTCTTCATTCAGGTCTCTCCTCATGTGCCCAGTCAAAGAGGCGTTCTCTGACCACCCATCTAAAACATAGCATCTTATGTCACTCTCTAACCTAGTGGTTCTCAACTCTGGCTGTATGTTAGACCTCCCTGAGGAGTTTAAAAATCCAGATGCCCAAGCTGCACTCCAGAGCAATTGAAATAGAAATCTCTCCAGTTGGGACCAAGGAGTCAGTAATTTTTAAAGCTTTAACATTTTTTTAAGTAATTTTTTAATTTTAAAGTGTTTACAATGTTAAGCCAAGGTTGAGCCCCACTGCTTAAACTCCTTACTCTTTCATTTTTCCTCCTAGCATTTATTACTACTGACATAACATTATATATGTGTTTACTTGTTTTCTAGAATTTGCTCTATGTATCTCAAGACTTTCTGTGTTTTGTTCACTGCTAACTCCTTAGGACCTAGAAGAGTTTCTTGAAAATTGTAGGGATTCTTAACTAATTTCATAAGAGGAGGGACATTCTTCCCTACCAAAATAGAAAGAAGATAATCTCAGAAAAAAACATAGTTCTTTCCAAGGAAGAAAAATTGACTTTCTACTGATTTATTTTTTTTAACTTTGAATGCAAAAAGTAATTTATTGTATGATATTACACTGTGTGCTGTGTGATTATCTTCCCTGAGACATGTTTCTAATATGGGAGTCTATATCTAATATTGCAAGAGAAGAGGAACTGAAATGTCCAGCTTGTTCAGTTACTTCATTTTTAATGCTGTATCAGAAATGGAAGCAACATTCACTGCTATTTTACTAAACTTGAGACAGTCTGCCAAGATACCAAGAGGACCTCAAAAGAGCAGATCCCACCCTTCACCCTGTCCAAACTGAAGGGTTGGAGCTGTGGAGCCCCAGATATAAGTAGCTGTTGAGTGTAGGAGGGCTCTGCCATCCCTTTCCAGCCTTGAGTAGACAAACATCTGGGACTTTCCTCCTCTCAGTCCTAAGGGGTGGGAAGGAGGCAAGAGAAATGGATGTAATCCTTCTGCATACACGAGAATCCAAGAATAAAAGTATGTCTGTCACCATCTCAAAGGGGAAGGAAGAATCACACATGGGTAAAGCCAAGAATCAGTTTCCCTTAATCTCCTGAGCAAAAAAGAAACTTCCTCTTCCACTTGCAAGAGCATAAAGTGGGACAGATAAGCTGTTTGTACAGGGTTTCATCCTCTAAAGACTGTGAGCATCTTCATGTCAAGAAGCAGCCCAGTGCCATTGTATAACTCTGAAAAGAAGAAAGAGAGTCTTCCACTCCTGATTAAGTTGAGCATACCCCAAGTAGAAGAGCAGAGCATTTCTGGTGGCTGGGTAATCACTCTTTCATCGAGGCCCTATTCTGGGGAAATGAATTATTAAACAATTTATCTCTCTCAACACCTAAGATACTCACAGGAGAGTTAAACTAATTTACCTCACAAAAGGGAAAACCAGTCCAGAAAGACCATTCCACCATATTAAACGTTTTTTTAATAGCACTACAAAGACTACAACCTCACTTAAAACTTTCAAGCTACAGAGTGATGTCAGCATCATGGCAGAGTGAGCTGTTCTGTTAGCCTCTCCCTGCTAAGATACAATGAAAAGGGCATTCATTGACCAACAGAGGACATCCACACAACACAATAGACATCTGAGAGAGCCACACAACCATACGTTTGAAGGTGGGGGTACTGGATTCCCTGGGAAGCAGTGGAAGGAGGTAAGCGGATCTTCTCTCTTTCCCCAATGTCTGTGATCTAGGGCACAGGACCTCACACAGTGGTCAGCACACGACTCAGAGGAAGTGAGGGGAAAGGCAGTCCTCCACAGGAATGCTTTCATTCTCAAAGCTGCTTCTCAGCCCAGGGGAATGCTCTACACTGGTGGCTGTCACTGTGGGGATGACCCCACCAAGCTGAGCAACCCAAGTGGCCTGCCAGTGAGTGCAGAGCAGGAGTGTGGGTATGAAAGAAAATGCCCCTTCCCCTCCATCCTACCTGGTGCACCAGCTCAGCCAGTTGGCTAGTGCAGGAGATTCCCCACCAAAGTGCCTATGCTAGTGTGTGTGAAGCAGTGGCAGCCAGATGCAGAGAACCCTATTGGCACAACTTCCAACAGACAAACACAACTACAAGGGGATGCAGCAGGCTCAGAAAACACAGCTCCTGCAGCCTCCAGTGGTGGCAGGTGAAATCTGCGACCAGATACTACCACCATGCACCAGCAAAAACCCACTCCATCAAACTTGGAAGAGGAAAGAGATGGAACATGCTTAGGTTGAGGAGATAAAAGGCTATCAGACAATGGACTACGTCATCTATGATCTCTTTTATACAAACCTCCTGGTAACCATTAAACAAAAAATCAGAACAGAGACACAAATGATAAATAAAAAGAAAACCATCATATAAAATCACCAAACTGAAATGGTAGCTGAAAATACACAGGATGAGAAACAAGGGAAATACAGATCAGAAAACAAGAGACAAAATGGCAGTAATAAGCCCTCACATATCAATCATCACTCTAAATGTACCACAACTAGAAGGACCCACAACTAAAATATACAACTATGTACTTGTGGGATTTGGGGAGAAAAAGCAGAAAAAAAGAAGATTGGCAACAGTTGTTAGCTCAGGTGCCAATCTTAGAAAAAAAATAATCACTCTAAATGTAAATGGATTGAATTCCCCAATCAAAAGACACAGAGCAGCTGGATGGATTAAAAAACAAGGCCCAACAATATACTGTCTCCAGGAAACACAGCTCTAAAGACAAACACAGGCTCAGAGTGAAGGGATGGAAGATGATACTCCAAACAAATGACAAATAAAAGAAAGCAGGTGTTGCCATACTTATGTCAGAAAAAGTAGACTTCAAGATAAAAAAAGCAGTGAGAGACAAAGAGTTACCATACATAATGATAAAAGGGACACTCCACCAAGAGGACATAACACTTATAAATATACATACACCTAACACAGGAGCAACAAAGTACATAAAGCAACTATTAACAGACCTAAAGGGAGAAATTAACAGCAACACAATAACAGCAGGGGACCTCAAGACCCCAATTACATCAATGAATAGATCTTCCACACAGACAGTCAACAAGTAAATAGTGGAATTAAATAAACACTAGACCAGATGGACTCAATAGATATAGATAGATCACTCCATCCAAAAATAGCAAAATACACATTCTTCTCAAGTGCACACAGAACATTCTCAAAGATAGACCATATGTTGGAAAACAAGGTAATCCTCAATAAATTTAAGAAGATTGAAATCACATGAAGCATCTTTCCCAACCATAATGCTAGGAAACTAGAAATCAACAAGACTGGGAAACAAGCTGGGAAAGTGACAAATACGTGGAGACTAAACTACATGGTGCTAAACAACCAATGGATCAATGAAGAAATTAAAGGAAAAATAAAAAAACATCTGGAGACTAAAGAGAAGGAAAATACATCATACCAACTCACATGGGATGCAGCAAAAGCAGTCCTAAGAGGGAAATTCATAGCAACGCAGGCCCACCTTAACAAACAAGAAAAATCTCAAATGAACAATCTTTTTTTAAAACTTATTATTGAGATTATGATAGTTTACAATCTTGTTAAATTTCAGTTGTACATTATTGTTTGTCAATCATGTTGTAGGTGCCCCACTTCACCCTTCATGCCCCCTTCTCACCCCTTCTTTCCCCTGGTAGCCACTAATCTGTTCTCCTTGTTTACATATTTAACTTTCACATATGACTGGAGTCATGCAGAGATTGTCTTTCTCTATCTGTCTTATTTCACTTAACATAATACCCTCAAGGCCCATCCATTTTTTTTTTTTTTTTTGAGGAAGATTAGCCCTGAGCTAACTGCTGCCAATCCTCCTCTTTTTGCCGAGGAAGACTGGCCCTGAGCTAACATCCATGCCCATTTTCTTCTACTTTGTATATGGAATGCCTACCACAGCATGGCTTGCTAAGCCGTGCCCTGTTCGCACCTGGGATCCAAACTGGCGAAACCTGGGCCACTGAAGCAGAAGATGCGCACTTAACTGCTGAGCCACCAGGCGGGCCCCCGTACATGTTGTTGTGAATGGGACAATTGTATCATTTTTTATGGCTGAGTAATATTCCATTGTACATATATACCATATCTTCTTTATCCAATCATCAGTTGATGGGCACTTAGGTTGCTTCCACATCTTGGCTATTGTAAATAATGCTGCAATGAACATAGGGGTGCAAGGGACTTTTGGAATTGCTGACTTCAAGTTCTTTGGGTAGATACCCAGTAGTGGGATGGCTGGGTCATATGCTATTTCTATTTTTAACTTTTTGAGGAATCTCCATACTGTTTGCCATAGTGGCTGCACCAGTTTGCATTCCCACCAGCAGTGTATGAGGGTTCCTTTTTCTCCACAACCTCTCCAACGTTTGTTACTTTTTGTTTGTTTGTTTTTTGCCATTCTAACAGGTGTAAGGTGATATTGTAGTGTGGTTTTGATTTGCATTTCCCTGATGATCAGCGATGATGAACGTCTTTTCATGTGCCTATTGGCCATCAGTATATCTTCTTTGGAGAAATGTCTGTTCATGTCCCCTGCCCAGTTCTTGAGTGGGTTGTTTGATTTTTTGTTGTTGAGTTGTGTGAGTTCTTTATATAGTTTGGAGATTAACCCTTTGTCGGATACATGACTTGTAAATATTTTTTCCCAATTGGTGGGTTGGTTTTTTGTTTCAATCCTGTTTTTCCTTGCCTTGAAGAAGCTCCTTAGTCTGATGAAATCCCATTTGTTTATTCTTTCTATTGTTTCCCTTGTCTGAGAAGACATGGTATCTGAAAAGATCCTTTTAATACTGATGTCAAAAAGTGTACTGCCTATATTTTCTTCTAGAAGCCTTATGGTTTCAGGTCTTACCTTTAGGTCTTTCATCCATTTTGAGTTTATTTTTGTGAATGGTGAAAAAGAATGGTCAATTTTCATTCTTTTACATGTGGCTTTCCAGTTTTCTCAGCACCATTTGTTGAAGAGACTTTCTTCTCTCCATTGTAGGCCCTCAGCTCCTTTGCCGAAGATTAGCTGTCCATAGATGTGTGGTGTTATTTCTGGGCTTTCAATTCCGTTCCATTGATCTGTGCACCTGTTTTTGTACCAGTACCATGCTGTTTTGATTACTGTAGCTTTTGTAGTATGTTTTGAAGTTAGGGATTGTGATGCCTCCAGCTTTGTTCTTTTTTCTCAGGATTATTTCAGCAATTCGGGGTCTTTTCTTCCCCATATGAATTTTAGGAGTCTTTGTTCTATTTCTGTAAAGAATGTCATTGGGATTCTGTTGAATCTGTAGATTGCTTTAGGTAGTATGGACATTTTAACTATGTTTATTCCTCCAATCTGTGTGCATGGAATGTCTTTACATCTCTTTATGTCATCATCAATTTCTTTCAGGAAAGTCTTGTAGTTTTCATTGTATAGGTCTTTTGCTTCCTTAGTTAAATTCACCCCAAGGTATTTTATTCTTTTTGTTGCGATTGTAAACGGGATTGTGTTCTTGAGTTCTTTGTCTGTTAGTTCGTTATTAGAGTATAGAAATGCTACTGATTTATCTAAGTTGATTTTATACCCTACAACTTTGCTGTAGTTGTTGATTATTTCTAATAATTTTCCAATGGATGATTTGGGGGTTTCTATACATAAGATCATTTTGTCTGCAAACAGCAAGAGTTGCACTTCTTCACTCCCTATTTGGATCCCTTTTATTCTTTTCTGTTGCCTAATTGCTCTGGCCAAAACCTCTAGTACTATGTTGAATAAGAGTGGTGATAGAGGGCATCTTTTTCTCATTCCTGTTCTCAGGGGGATGGTGCTCAGTTTTTGCCCATTGAGTATGATGTGGGCTCTGGGTTTGTCACATATGGCCTTTATTATGTTGAGGTAATTTCCTTATATCCCTATTTTATTAAGAGTTTTTATCATAAATGGCTGTTGGATCTTGTCAAATGCTTTCTCTGTATCTATTGAGATGATCATGTTATTTTTATTCCTCAATTTGTTCATGTGGTGTATCACATTGATTGATTTGCAGATGTTGAATCATCTCTGTGTCCCTGGAATAAATCCCACCTGATCATGATGTATGATCCTTTTGATGTGTTGCTGAATTCAGGTTGCCAAAGCTTTGTTTAGAATTTTTGGATCTATGTTCATCAGCGATATTGGCCTGTAGTTCTCTTTTATTGTGGTGTCCTTGTCAGGTTTTGGTATCAGAGTGCTGTTGACCTCATAGAATGTGTTAGGAAGTGTTCCATCCTCCCTAATTTTTTGGAATAGCTTGAAAAGGATAGGTATTAAATCTTCTCTGAAAGTTTGGTAGAATTCCCCAGGAAAGCCATCTGATCCTGGGGTTTATTCTTTGGGATGGTTTTGATTACTGTGTCAATCTCTTTCCTTGTGATTGGTTTGTTCAAATTGTCTGTTTCTTCTTGACTCAGCTTTGGGAGCTTGTAAGAGTCTAAAAATGTATCCATTTCCTCTAGGTTATCCATTTTGTTGGCAGATAGTTTTTCATAGTATTCTCTTCCAATCCTCTGTATTTCTATGGAGTCCGTTGTTAATTCTCCTCTTTCATTTCTGATTTTGTTTATCTGAGCTTTCTCTCTTTTTTTCTTTGTAAGTCTGGATAAGGGTTTGTCAATTTTATTTATCTTCTCAAAGAAAAAGCTCTTTGTTACATTGATCCTTTCTACTGCCTTTTTTGTTTCAATAGCATTTATTTCTGCTCTGATTTTTATTATTTCTCGCCTGCTGACTTTGGGCTTTGTTCTTCTTTTTCTAATTCAGTTAGGTGTAATTTGAGATTGTTTATTTGGGATTTTTCTTGTTTGTTAAGGTGTACCTGTATTGCGATGAATTTCCCTCTTAATACAGTTTTTGCTGTATCCTATATGAGTTGGTATGTATGTTATCATTTTCATTTGCCTCCAGATATTTTTTGATTTCTTCTTTAATTTCTTCAGTGATCCATTGCTCATTCAATAGCATATTGTTTAGTCTCCACATCTTTGTCCCTTTCTCAGCTTTTTTCTTGTAATTAATTTCTAGCTTTATAGCATTATGATCAGAGAAGATGCTTGTTGTTATTTCAATTTTTTAAAATTTATAGACGCTTGTCTTGTTTCCCAACATATGGTCTATCCTTGAGAATGTCCCATGCGCGCTTGAGAAGAATGTGTGTTCTGCTGTTTTTGGATGGAGTGCTCTATATATGTCTATTAAGTCCAACAGTTTTAGCTTTTTGTTTAATTCCACTGTTTCCTTGTTGATCTTCTGTCTGGATGATCTGTCCAAGGATGTGAGTGGGGTGTTGAGGTCCCCTACTATTATTGTGTTATTTTTTATATCTTCTTTTAGGTTTGTTAATAGTTGCTTTATGAACTTTGGTGCTCCTGTGTTGGGTGCATAGATATTTATAAGCCTTATTTCTTCTTCATGTAGTGTTCCTTTGCTCTTTATACACTGCCCCTCTTTGTCTCTCTTTACCTGACTTACCTTGAAGTCTACTTTGTCTGATATAAGTATTGCGACACATGCTTTCTTTTGTTTGCCATTAGCTTGGAGTATCATCTTCCATCGCTTCACTCTGAGCCTGTATGTCACTGGAGCTGAAATGTGTTTCCTTGAGGCAACAAATTGTTGGATCTTGTTCTTTAATCCATCTTGCTACTCTGTGTCTTTTTTATGGGCGGGGGGGGGGTTTGAGGAAGATTAGCCCAGAGCTAATATCTGCCGCCAATCCTCTTTTTTGTTGTTGAGGAAGACTGGCCCTGAGCTAACATCCATGTGCATCTTCCTCTACTTTACATGTGGGATGCCTGCCACAACACGGCTTGCCAAAGCGGTGCTGTGTCTGCACCTGGGATCCGAACCAGCAAACCCCAGGCCACTGAAGTGGAATGTGTGCACTTAACCACTGTGCCACCGGGCCAGCCCCAACTCTGTGTCTTTTTATTGGAGAGTTCAATCCGTTTACTTTGAGGGTGATTATTGATGTCTGAGGGCTTAATGCTGTCGTTTTGTCACTCGTTTTCCAGTTTTCCTGCATTTCCTTTGTTTATCGTCCTGTATGTTTTGGTCTACCCGTTGATTACTGCAGTTTCTTATGTGGTGTTTTAGTTTTTTCCTTATTTATTTTTTGTGTCTCTGTTCTGCTTTTTAGTTTAGTGGCTCCCTGAAGTTTGTATTCAGAATCTCGTGCATAACATAGCCCATTTTCTGATGGCCTCTTATTTCCTTAGTCTAAACTGATTCAGTTCCTTTCCTCCTCCCCTCCTAAGTTATTATTCTCATATCTTATTTCAACTTGTCTTGAGAGTTTGTGGTTAAAGTGACAAGATTGTCTTTGTTTTTGGTCTTTTCTCTCCCTTTATCCTAATGCTATAGTTGAATATTTGCTATCCTATTCTCATTCTGTCTACCTATTTGTCTCCTTACTCTGTGTTTTGTGATGTCTTTCTCCCTTTTTTCCTTTCTTCAGGTATTAGGGCCTTCTTGAGGATTTCTTGTAGAGGGGCTCTCGTTTTTAAGAAGTCCCTTAACTTTTGTTTTTCTGGGAAAGATTTAATTTCTCCCTCATATCTGAAAGATATCTTTGCTGGATAAAGTATTCTTGGCTGATGATTTTTATCTTTTAAAGTTTTGAATATGTCATTCCATTCTCTCCTAGCTTGTAAGGTCTCTGCAGAGAAATCCACTGAAAGTCTGATAGGGGTTCCTTTGTAGGTTATTTTCGTCTACCTTACTGCCCTGAGTATTCTTTCTTTGTCACTCATTTTTGCCAGTTTTACTACTATATGCTTTTCAGTAGGTCTTTTTACATTGACAAATCTAGGAGATCTGAAAGCTTCCGCCACACACATTTCTCTCTCATTCCCTACATTTGGGATGTTCTCTGCTATTATTTCTTTGAGCATGCTTTCTGCTCCATTCTCCTTCTCTTCACTTTCTTGGATACCTGTAATTCTTATGTTGCATTTCCTCATTGAGTTGGATATTTCTTGGAGATTTTCTTTATTTCTTTTTAGTCTCAGTTCTCTCTCCTCCTCTGTCTGGAGCAATTCAACATGTTTATCTTTGATTATGCTGATAAGCTCCTCTATGGTGTCCACACAAGCATTCAGGGAATCCTTATTTTGCTTTATCTCTTCCACTGTGTCTTTCATCTCTAGTATTTCTGATTGATTTTTCTTTATAGTTTCAATCTCTTGTGAAGTATCTCCTCAACTTGTTGACTTGTTTCTCCCTATTCTCTTTTACCTCATTGAGTTTTTTGACAATGGCTATTCTGAATTCATTGTCACTTTGTTTACTTATTTCTGAGTCCTCAGGACATAATTCTGGGTATTTATTGTTTCCCTCTAGTCTGGAGTTTTGATGAATTGCCTGATGCTGGTTTTCCCCATTGTGATATTATTTGGTTGTAGGTACAGCCTACCGCCACTAGGTGGGGATCGAGAGCCACATATTCTGAGCCCTCTGCTTCAGCCTAGATGGCACGGCACAGTGCAGGGGGCGGGGGGCCGGCATTTTCTTTTGCTCGCAGTCCCCGGTTTCCTGATCAGCTCTCACTATCTGGTTTTCTGGGGTCCCAGTTTGATAAGGTCACCCCACACAAAAGCATTCTCCTGGTTAGAGAGCTTCCCTCTAGGCTGCAAGGGCGCTAGGGAGTCCTGGGTGATCCTATGGACTCACAACCCCTCCCCAACGCCTTCCCTCATGGAGCCTCCTGCGTCAGCGATCCCAGTCTTCAGGAGAGGGACTGAAGTTGTCTCTTACCCCATTCCAGCTCCTCCGAGGGGGGCTCCAGCCTCTCTGCCCTCTGTCATTTGGCTACCATGACTCTCCAAGGATTCCTGTGCTATTAGGATATTTTCTGTTGGAATATGGTTGCTTCTTTTTGTTGTGTGTTGGAGGGCAGAGAGTCTCGGGCAAGCTCACTCCACCATGACACTTCAAATAGACAATCTTTTTTTTTTTTTTTTTAAGATTTTATTTTTTCCTTTTTCTCCCCAACGCCCCCCGGTACATAGTTGTGTATTCTTTGTTGTGGGTTCTTCTAGTTGTGGCATGTGGGACGCTGCCTCAGCGTGGTCTGATGAGCAGTGCCATGTCCGCGCCCAGGATTCGAACCAACGAAACACTGGGCCGCCTGCAGCGGAGCGCGCGAACTTAACCACTCGGCCACGGGGCCAGCCCCTTCAAATAGACAATCTTAAACTACACCAAACAGAACTAGAAAAAGCAGCACAAACAAAGCCCAAAGTCAGCAGAAAGAGGGAAATTATAAAAATTGGAGCAGAAATAAATTAAACTGAAACCCAAAAAACAGTAGAAAGGATTGATGAAACTAAGAGCTGGCTCTTCGAGAAGATAAAGAAAATTCACAAACTCTTAGCCAAACTCACTAAGAAAAAAGAGAGAAGTCCCAAATAAATAAAATCAGAAATGAAAGAGGAGAAATTACATTGGATACCACATAAATACAAAGGATTATAAGAGAACAGTATGAACAATTTATCCCAACAAATTGAACAATCTAGAAGAAATGCATAAATTCTTAGACTCACACAACCTGCCAAAACTAAATCAGGAATAAATAGGGAATCTGAACAGACCAATCACAAGTAAAAAGGTTGAAACTAATCAAAAACCTTCCAAAAAACAAAATCCAGGACCAGATGGTTTCTCTTGAGAATTCTACCAAAGATTCAAAGAAGATGTAATATCTATCCTTCTCAAATAATCCAAAAAATTGAAGAATATGGAACACTTCCTAACTCATTCTATGGGGCCAACATCACCCTGATCCCAAAGCCAGACAAGGACAACAAAAGAAGGAAAATTACAGACCAATATCACTGATGAACATAGATCCAAAACTCCTTAACAAAATATTGGCAAACTGAATACAGCAATACATTAAAAGAACCATACACCATGATCAAGTGGGATTTATACCAGGGACACGGGGATGGTTCAACATCCACAAATCAATCAATGTGATTCACCACATCAACAAAATGATGGAAAAGAACCACATGATCATCTCAATAGATGCAGAGAAAGCATTTGACAAGATCCAACATCCATTTATGATAAAAACTCTCAATAAAACGAGTATAGAAGGAAAGTGCCTCAACATAATAAAGGCCATATATGACAAACCCACAGCCTGCAACATATTCAACAGAAAAACTGAAAGCCATCCCTCTGAGAACAGGAACAAGACAAGGGTGCCCATTCTTGACACTCTTATTCAACATAGTACTGGAGGCTTTGGCCAGGGCAATTAGGCAAGAAAAAGAAATTAAATGTATCCAAATTGGAAAAGAAGAAGTGAAACCTCACTGTTTGCAGATGACATGATTCTATATATAGAAAATCATAAAGAATCCACCAGAACTATTAGAAATAATCAACAACTACAGCAAAGTTGCAGGATACAAAATCAACTTACAAAAATCAGTTACATTTCTATACTCTAATAATGAACTAAAAGAAAGAGAACTGAAGAATACAATTCCATTTACAATTGCAACAAAAAAAAATAAAACACCTAGGAATAAATATAACTAAAGAAGTGAAAAACCTGTACACTGAAAACTATAAAACATTACTGAAAGAAATTGATGATGACGTAAAGAAAGGGAAAGATATTCCATGCACATGGATTGGAAGAATAAACACAGTTAAAATGTCCATACTACCTAAAGGAATCTACAGGTTCAATGCAATCCTAATCAGAATCCCCATGACATTCTTCAAGAAAATAGAACAAAAAATCCTAAAATTCATATGGGGCAACAAAAGACCCCAAATAGCTACAGCAATCCTGAGAAGAAAAGAATAAATCTGGAGGCATCACAATCTCTGACTTCAAAATATACAACAAAGCTACAGTAATCAAAACAGCATGGTACTGGTAAAAAAACAGACACATAGATAAATGGAACAGAACTGAAAGCCCATAAATAAAACCACACACCTACAGACAGCTAATCTTAAACAAAGGAGCCAAGAACGTACAATGGAGAAAGGAAAGTCTCTTCAATAAATGTTGTTGGGAAAACTGGACAGCCATATGCAAAAGAATGAAAGTATACCATTATCTTATGCATACACAAAAATTAACTTAAAATGGACAATAGACTTGAAGATGAGATGTGAAACCATAACACTCCTAGGAAAAAATACAGGCAGTACACTCTTTGACTTGTGTCTTAGCAACATCTTTTTAAATACCACGTCCACTCAGGCAAGGGAAACAAAACAAAAAATAAACAAATGGGACTACATCAGACTAAAGAGCTTCTACAAGGCAAAGGAAACCCAGAACAAAACAAAAGACAACCCATCAACTGGGAGAAAATATTTGCAAATCATACATCTGACAAGGGGTTAATCTCCAAAATATATAAAGAACTCATACAACTCAACAACAACAAAAAAAACCAACCAGATCAAAAAATAGGCAGAGGATATGAACAGACATTTTTCCAAAGAAGATATTCAGATGGCCAATAAGCCATCTGTTCAATACCACTAATCATTAGGGAAATGCAAATCAAAACTACAATGAGATATCACCTTACACCTGTCAGAATGGTTACATTCACCAAGACAAAAAAATAACAAATGTTGCAGAGGATGTGGAGAAAAGGGAACCCTCATACACTGCTGGTGGGAATGCAAACTGGTGCAGCCACTATGGAAAACAGTACGGACATTTCTCAAAAAATTAAAAATAGAAATACCATACATCCCAGCTATCCCACTACTGGATATTTATCCAAAAAACTTGAGATCAACAATATAAAGACACTTATGCACCCCTATGTTCATTGGAGCATTATTCAGAATAGCCAAGACATGGACGCATCTCAAGTGCCCATTATCTGATGAATGGATAAAAAAGATATTGTATATATATACACAATGGAATACTACTTCACCATAAAAAAGACAGAATTGTCCCATTTGCAACAACATGGATGGACCTTGAGGGTATTATGGTGAGTGAAATAAGCCAGACAGAGAAAGACAAATTTCGCTCATATGTGGAAGATAAACAAACACACGGACAAAGAGAATAGATTAGTGGTGACCAGAGGGAAAGAGGGTTGGAGAGTGGGCATGAGGTGTAAAGGGGAAGATATATATGGTGACTGACAAATAATAATGTACACCTGAAATTTCACAATGTTATAAACTATTACGACCTCAATAAAATAATTTTTTTTAAACAATAGGGACAAAACTGAACAATCAATTAAAGGTGCCAACAATTTCAATTTGATTAACCATAAAATGGAACTTCAGAAAAGATTGCAGACAATTTTGTGAAAAATTAAAAGTAATATTTCAATAAAATATTTTTTAAAAAATTCATTAGAAAAATATAGGGCTTGTAATGAAGGCAGATACGGCCAAGAAACTGATTAAAGTATGTGACTATGTATCCAGAATAATTATTCTGCTTATTTTTTTAATGTTTAGATAATAGCTTTTTTTAAATGTTAGTTTAATGTACACAGATATGTTATCTTAATTATTGAAAGAATTACATTTTTTTGTTTTTGGTGAGGAAGATTGGCCCTAAGCTAGCATCTGTTGCCAATCTTCCTCTTTTTGCTTGAAGAAGATTGTTGCTGAGCTAACATCTGTGCCAATCTTCCTCTATTTTGTACATGGGATGCCACCACAGCATGTCTTGACATGTGGTGTGCAGGTCTGTGGCCAGGATTCAAACCTGTGAGCCCGGGGCCGCCAAAGCAGAGTGCACAAATTTTACCAGTACACTATCGGGCCAGCCCCCAAGAATTAAATTTTTAAAATAGTTTGTAATACAATTATTTTATAGGTCCACCAATATGGTAATGTCTACTTACTGATCAGTAAACAAAAATTTCAAATAAGTATAAAAAAATTTCAAATTACATAGAATTAAAATGTAGAAATCTCCCAATTCTACATTATGCATTCATTCTTCAAAGCCCATTACTATCTACAGTTTAGGGTGAATCCTTCCAGACATTTTCTATGTGTGTTAGATACACATACACACATACACATTGACTTCCTCTATTTTATGATGCCATCACATGTAAAACCCAGGATTAAAATGGTGCCATTCCTCCAGGCTGATATCCTCTTCTCTGACACTTTGCCTCAGGTGTAGGCACAGGTAATCTCTTAATTCTCCACAGTAAGCCTGAGACTAGGAGGCCATTGTTTACAGAGCAACACTGATGTTCTGAGGGCCAACTGAAGGGAATTACATGACATGACAGGCAAGAAACAAAAGTAAAACTGGTTATTACACATTATTGCTCTAGAATTAGACATCCCAGGTTCATATCCTAGCCTTTCTACTCACTAATGGCATGACCTTGAGTCAATTACCTGTCTCAATTTCTCATTTGTGAAATGAGGATAATAATAATACCTACATTGTTCACTGGGTTATATTAAATACATGTGAAGAGTTTAGAACCAGGCAACAGTGAATGCTCAAGTTTAGTATTACTCTTCCTAAAATCCATGAGTTACACCATAAGGCAAGAGTCAGCAAACATTTTCAGTAAAGTGCCACATAGTAAATATTTTCAGCCTCGGGAGCCACATGCTCTCTTTCACAACTACTCAATTCTGCCATGGGGGGAAGCAGCCATAGATGGTATGTAAATGAAGGGGCAGTAAAGCTTTATTTGTGGACACAGAAATTTTAATTTTACATAATTTTCATGTGACACAAAATATTATCCTTTTTTTTGTTTATTTCTCAACCATTTTAATGTAAAAAACCATTCTTAACTCCTAGGCTGTTTGAAACTAGGTGATGGGCTGGATTTGGCCTATGGGCTGTAGTTTACCAACAATCCCCCCCAACCACCACCACCACAGGATGTCCTTTTCTGACTGTGTCACACTGTTACCAAACCCAAACATAGGTTCTTTTACCCACCACACAGTAGGGCCAATAACGGAAACATCAGGCTTGTGGCAAGGAAAGAAGTTTACTATTGAAAGGAAGCCAGATGAGGAGATGGGAGTTAGAACTTAGACCCACTTCCTCCAAAGGAAAAAGGTAGGGATTTTTATCTGGGGTTTTAGGTGGGGGGGTGGAGAGCATGTGCTGTGGTTTCAGGTAGGGGAGGGGGAGCTGGTTGCTGCCTTCCCACCAGCCTGCATTTGGCTTTGAAGACTGAATTTCTTTTCCCTTGACTGTCTAGACTTTTCTGGTTCATTTTCATCTTCAGCCTGTGTTTGGCCTTGTGAGGCTGGGTCTTGATGTCTGGCCCTTGACTTCCTGGGAAAGACAGCTCACTCCTGTACTAAGGAGGGACAGAAAGACGTGGTTAGTTTTAGACAACAGTTGGTGATGCTGAATATGCACAGCTGGAGTTAGCAAAGCTTATCTCAAAGCTTCTTGATCCAGGGAAGATTTTTCACTTCGTGCTCAGTTTCAGTACCTTGACTCTGCCATGCCATTGACTATTCATACCAAAACTTCATGCATCCTCTCTTTTCCAGATCCCCAGCTCCATATCTTGGCCCGTCTTTGCTCCACAGGAGAAAATCAAAACTCAAGGACAACCTTTCTACTCCATATGACACAAGAAGCTTGGACACTCTTTGTCTCAGCTTCTAAGCTCCAGGCTGAGCTCTGGCCTCACCTTTGCAAACCAGAGGGATGAGGGGAAATGCCACATACATTGTAGGAGGAAGTCTGCCCTCCGTGTTAATTGCTGCACAGGAGTCAATTATTTAAGTCTACCAATTTGTTTAACTCGTCCCTTGTTAATGAATATTTAAATTATATTGTTTCCATGTTCCAGATTTTCAGTATTATAAAGAATGTTGCATTTTCCCATATAATCCTCAGACAACTCTATGAGATGGGAACAACTTAATTCCATTTTACAGACGAAGAAATAGAGGTACAGGGAAATGAAATAACTTGCCTAGTATCATGCATGTAGTAAGTGGAAAAGGTAGAATTTTAATCCAGAGCCTATATTCTTTACTACCTTCTGTTATCTTCCTGATAAAAAGGGGAAATATATTAATATTTATTTAATACACTAAATAAGGCGGGGTGGTGTTACACGGTGTGCACACTAGGCACTTCAGTAGTGGTGGTAACATGCTGTTTCCTCAGCTTAGATCATGGATTCACAGGGGTTTATTTTTGTGCTTCTTCATTTATGCTAGTGTTACACATGACCTTTCATATGTATCACCTATTGCACGATTAAAGCTCTAAAAACCTTTGTACTGGTATAAAGATGTGTGGATAAAATCTAAAGAAAAGTTCTCTGCATTGCTTTAAATCTTTTGACCGAATCTACATAGCTGGGGAAAAGAGAGATTGAAATAGTAATTTAAGAACCCTGGAGAACAAACCTCAAGTTTGGTCAAATAGCGGTCTCGGTGGCAATTGTTTGTCATCCCTTTTCTAGGAACTACTCTTTTCCTAAAATTCATGGTTATCGTGGGAGGCACTATGAGCCCACTTCCTGGGCACAGTTGATTAGACCAAAAGTGGCCACCTGAGCCAGGATGTTGTTACCGTGGTAATTCATTTCCTGGCCTCAGTTGATTGGTCTATAAGCAGGCATATGACCCAGGATGAGCCAATCAGTGTTCTTTTCCTAAAGTTTTAGAACTGGACTTGGGAAACTATTAAGATTCAAACTCAGATCTGCTAGTAGACTTTTTGAGAAAAATTCATTTTCATTCAAAGAGAAGGAAGCCAAAGCAGACAGAAAAACAAATGAGCCATGGGGAGTCTTGAGGGCATTCAAAGCTTGGTTCCAGATGTTCCTGAGCCCCAGCTATACCCCAGAACTTCCTAAACAACAGCTAAGTTGTTTTGTAAGAGTCCACAGTATGCATTTAATAAATTACTTTTTTAAAGTTTTTTTTTTTCAGTTTCTTTCACTTTTACCCAAGAGAGTTCTAATTCCTTCAAGTTAATTAACTAGCAGGCGGTGCTGTAAAATTTATAAGAAGACAGCTATCAGGACAATGAGCACTATTTCTCAGATGGCCACTGAGAGTTGAATAAATTATAGACTCGGGACAAGTATTTCTACTGAAATTTGACTGAAACAGTCGGAATTTTGTTAGCAAACCAAGAAACATACTCTGTCACAATATACAAACAAAAGTAATCAGAGTTGCAGGACTTCCTTTGCTAAAATAAAGAGGAGAAAAAAACTGAGAGGGGAAAATAGGAATAATCAACAAGAATAAATCATTTAAATTATTCTTTTTGTAATTTCCTGAGTTTTGTGTAAAATAAACGAGATAGACCAGAGAATTGCCTAGCTCCTTACTAGCTCTAAAATTCTTTAGCTCTGATGTTAAAAACATCAATAGTAATCCACAAACTTTTTAAAGTCCTGAAAATACGACAAAGATTACTTCATATTAAACATAACTGAAAAATGGAGGTCTTAGCTGACTTAGTTCCAATGATAAAATCAGACCAAGCACTTCAGAATATTATTTACTGGTTAGTCAAGAAGTTTATGTTGATGGCAAATTGTTACCAGCTCTCAGAGGTAACTTGTGAAGTATAAGATAGAGCCTATGCTTTTTAGACGTAAAAAATATATAGAAACATTGTGTAAAGATTCCAGAAAGCAAAATCAAATTCCTGTCATTTTATTTCTGTATGGCTTTTAATTTAAAGTTACTTCTCAGCTCAAAATCCAATTCATATTTATTTTCATTTCAAAGTCTAACTTATTTTTCATTTAACACCAATGGTTAACTTTATCATGAATATTTTCTTTCCTGTGACTTAGTACATATGTATATATACTTAGAGTAGTGATCACAAAATGTTTTTGACAAATATAGAAAATCATAGTTAATGTTTTCCATCTGCTGCATGATAAGTCACCAAAGAATCATTGATTCTATAGAGCAAGGAAACACCTAGGCAAGTACATGACAGAAATATAAATGTCTGATGAATTACTTTTGATCATTTACTTACACATTTTTGTAAATGCTACCATATGTTGTTTAAATTACTCATCACCAAAATTCGTGCCTGAATGTCATGACTTCTAGAACTCCACTCTGGAAAGCTTTTAAAATTGTAATAATTATAATTTATTTGTGTAAAAAGTATTGTCATTTACTTCTAAATATCTAATTTCTGAAATTAAAGTTAGAGTTCTGAAATGTCTCCCTTATAACAGCTTTAGTCTTTTGTTTATTTGGTAGATATAAGTTTTCCGAAGAGTCAAAACCAGGAGCTCTACCCAATGACCTCGAATTCGGACTACCAATTTCAGAAAGGGCATGCGGAATGCTTCACGATTTCAATCTGCAGGCTTGGAAAGCGTTGCAGATTGTCCGTGTTCTAGAATTTGCTCCAGCATGGCTTTATGTTGGGACTCATCTGTCTCCCCCTCACCCCACTCCGCCTCATCCTTCCCAGGGACTGTGCTGGAGGAAGACACTCAGCCAGGATGATGCAGAAAGTCTAAGAAACTTTTTCTAGATGAGTCTATTTCACTGACCCGGCAGAAAAATAGAGATCAGAAAGACTTCCCATAACCAAATCAATTGTTCTAAATATTCTAAATATTAGCACATTATTTTGTTGTTTATCGAGCATTTGTGGAGTTCCTGCAAAGTGCCAGCACTGTCCTAAACTCCTTGGAGGCAGGTGCTCTAATTATCCCCATTAACTTGCCCAAGGTGACGTGCCCAAGATGCTGCTGAGCTGGGGCGTGACTACAGGCACCTGACTGTGAAGCCCACGGCCCCAGTCAGTGCACAACGCTTCCCCCGAATGACAGCGTGTAAAGGGCTAGATCTGTTGGTACAAACACAAACACAGCTTCCTGTCTCCCTGTCCTTGGCTAGCTTATCAAGGATGTTACTAAGCAGCCTTTCTGGCCTAATTTTTTTTAGTCTTATATTAACGTTTACAGACTCTGGTTTATCACAATTAATATTGCGCATGCAAATTCCACACGGTGAAAATTTAAAGAAAAAATATGACTTAAATCACACAGCTCTCCCATTCGCAGTCCTGGCAGAATAGGTATCAGAGAGTCTGCTCTGCTCTCCTCTTCCCAAACTACTAAGTCAAGGATGAACTCCAGGGCGTCCATGAATTCCAGAAAACAGGCAAAACCGTGAACATGTGCACACAGATACATTTTGCCCAAGGAGAAGTCACGTGGCTTTCATCAGATATTCACAGCCCCAAACATGAAGAACTACTGCATTAAAACCTTTTAAAACTTAAAATTATGACTTCCCACGTAACTTTATTATATAGGAGGAACATTAATTCATAAAAGAGAACTAGGCCTGCTTGTTGTATTTCTCATGGTAAAGTAATAAATTGGTGTTGCGAATCATTCAAAAGCAAAGTTAGAGAAACATTGAAAGTGTTTGGACTAAGGTTTACCGTGAACATGTAATACAACTATTAAATGAAGAAGCTATGTTAAATTGACACAAAGTTAATTGTTTCATCAATAACATATATGCTGCAGTCCCTGAGAAATCTTTTCTTCGCTCATTCTGGAAGGGAAAAGAACAAACGGACCCTTTCTGTTTGGAATACTTCCTTACAAGAGTCATGGCACTGAGTTAATGTCTTAACATCCTTTTTTAGCATCCACATTTGAGTTCAAATGCATTGTTACAACAGGATTTAAATACTTCAATTCTGTATTGATACTGTGGTACAATCACTTGAAATCTTTGATCAAAAACACTTAATGTGTATTTTATGACTCAAAAATAGCCAGTTTTCAGAGATTCAACTACAAATGACTGGAATCCTCAGTACCATGTTGCAGAATAGAGCAGAGTGTGAAAAAGTAGGGTAAGTTGACGTAGACTGTGGTCAATTTGAGGAAAAACGAAGGTTAGTTAGCCACAGAAGTATATCTGCCCTTAGCATAAAAACACATTACTGCAAAGAAATGTGATAATCTTACCCAGTCACCATTTCTCTTCTCTTTGATGTAGCAAATGAATACACATCATCTCTAGTATAAGAAGGAAATGGCTTTTGAATCATAAAACATGTGCTCTTAGTGATTTTTGTGTTATAGAGCGTCAGGAATTTCATGTGTTCTGAGAGTTACAAATATAAGGATTTCACCTGTCAGGATGCAGGAAACAAATCAGAGAATTGATATTCTTGTCATATTATCAGTGTACAACTGAAGCGTTTGAGTCTAGGCCTGTCAATGCACTCCAGTAAGTTGAATAATATTCAGGTGGTATCCAGTAATTATTGGGCTTGCTTTTGTAGGTGCACTTTAATCTTAATAATGGGTGGAAGACAAAAAGAAAGGAGCTCTATGGTAGTCTATACAAGGAAGGTTTTTTTCCAAACTGGACTGTAATATTCGGTCCCAAATATACAGTTAATATTTGTAGAGGATCAGCATAGAAAGAGCTAGAATTACACATGCTTATCATGTATCCTCTGAGACATCATTAATGACCTTGTTTAGGAAACTTATTCCAGATGTCCAGAAACATCTTAAGGGATTGAAATGACACTGATGAACAATCTAAGATTTTTATTTTTCTTTACTAAACTATTAGCCCAATAAAACCAAGCTCACATGTTTTAAGCTTCGGTTAGAGCAAAGATAAGTGACTAGCAAATCAAGTAAGTCGTACAATCATATATTACAAATAATCATGGATAATCTACATGTACAGTAGAAATATCAGTCTCAATCCAAAACAGAAAGCAAAGCAAAGAAGAGGCAATGAGAGGGAGAGGGAGAGAGAGGTGGGTTCCACAAACAAAAGTGGATGACAGGAGAAACATTCAGAGCATCGACAGGAACCCAGGGCTAACTAACTCTCGGACCAAGAATTGATTGAGGCCCATGATAAATCAGCCACAGAATTACTTTTACCCTTGTTGTAGAAACAGACATTTCAATTAGGGTTCCTCTGACCCAAGAAAATGCAATCACTTGTCTTCTTTCAAGAATTTAAGCCCAGAAGGTGTGCATAGTCTTTGAATATGGGTTCTCTTATCAGTGGAAATCACCCAGAAATGCTCTTCCTATTCTCACAATTCCCAAGCTGGATTTCATTTATTGATAAAAGCTTTGAAATTTTACACTCCATTCTCTCTGAAGGCAATTTTGCATTCTTAATCACCTCTCCATAAATTGATTTCTCTCAAGTAGCCATTCCAATAAAAGTGTGTAAACACACACCTTACTCTTCCTTAGCTTTTCTTTCAGCCTCTGATCCCACAAACTTTTTTTTACTTGAGGAAGAGTAGCCCTGAACTAACATCGGCCACCAATCCTCCTCTTTTTGCTGAGGAAGATTGGCCCTGAGCTAACACCTGTGCCCATCTTCCTCTATTTTATATGTGGGATGCTGCCACAGCACGGCTTCACGAGCAGTGTGTAGGTCCACACCCAGGATCTGAATTGGCAAACCTCAGGCCACTGAAGTGGAATGCGTGAACCTAACTGCTACATCACTGGGCCGGCCCCACGATCCCACAAACTTTTAATCGTTTCTTTAAAGCTTCATTTATTACATTGTCCATAACAACAAAATATCAGATATCCTTTCCTTTATAACTTTGAGCAAATTTAATGGTATTATGTGTGAGTTTCTGTTAGGTTTGGTTAACAAAAAAAGAATAGGGTAATATAAAATTTCCAGATTATTTATCAAGTCACTTATTTTAATTCTCGAATTATTGTTAGTAGTAGTATTTAGAACAAAGTTATATTTTCTCCAAAGTTATTGGCAAATTAATTTAAATCCTGCCAAATATTTAATGATAATGCAATGCAGCAATAAAATCAAGATTACAAACACTTTCCCACCTCTTCTCTTATCCTAAATCCCTAAAAATGACAAGAAAAAAATTAAAATCAATAACAGTGCTGAAAAGCCAGAGAGAATACCATTGGTGAACAAAAATTTTTGAGGATCCCCTAAGAGACAGAAAGCAGACATAACTGGCTGAGAGAAAGGCCACAGCAAAAACGCGTAAGAAAGGACTACTGTGAAAGTTGGATGCTCTGCAGGTTTCTAAGCTCAGAGAAGATGGACACTAGATGGACTGACCCCCTTCCTCCTGCCCCAAAGACTCTCTCCCTCATCTTTTCAACTAGAAGGCATTTGCTCCAGATTCGAGAAGTGAGTGTGGGCAGTTAAGCCGGAGAGGCAGGGCCACGCCCTCGATGGATGGTGCCACTCAAGAAGAGCAAAGAGCTCCCCTCAAGGATATGAATGTGCAGCATTCCTTATCCTGTAAGACATGTTGCTCCTCCTCCCCATCACTGGAGACAAATCTCAGACAAATCAACACAACACCCAAACCAAGAATGGCCAAATATGTGAAGAAAACAAATATCATAAAAGAGATGTACCAAATTTAATTAACAGAACTAATACCTGAGAAAAAATATTTAATAGAGCAAATAAAATGAGACTTTAATGAAAGCAAAATTAATATCCTCAGAAGGATATCATAACTATGAAAAAAGAACAGATGTTATAAAAGAGCAATTTTAGACCTTAAAAAATATTATTATTAAAATAAAATTCAATAAATGGGCTGAATGATAGAATGGACACAACTGAGGAGCATGTTAATAAGCTGGAAGATCAAACTGATTACCTTACGCTCAAAGAAGCGCAACAGAATGAATGGGTGGGAAGTATGAAGCAGAAGTCAAGACTTGAGTGGAAGTCCCAGAAAGTCTTGCATCCATCAAATGGGAGTTTGAAGGAGAGAAGAGAGAGAAAGAGGACTGAAAAAAAAAATAAAAGTAATGATAGAAGAACATTTCCTAAAACATCAAAAGATGTGAGTCTTCAGATTTAAAGGGACTATTGAAAATTGAGCAGGATGAAAAACAACCATAGGTGTGTTCTCATGAAATAACAAAGGAGAAGAATAATATTTTAAAGCCTTCAGAGAAGAAAAATAATTATCTTCAAAGGAGCAAGAATCTGATCCATAGATTTTATCATAGCAATGCTGGATGCAAAAAGTCAATAGAGCAATTTTTTTTGCTGAGGAAGATTCACCCTGAGTTAACATCCGTTGCCAATTTTCCTCTTTTTTTGCTTGAGGAGGATTAGCCCTGAGCTAACATCTGTGCAAATCTTCCTCTAGTTTGTATGTGGGTCACTACCACAGTATGGATGACAAATGGTGTAGGTCCGTGCCCAGGATCCAAACCCAAAAACCCAGGCTGCTGAAGCAGAATGCGCCAAAGTCAAGCACTACACCATGGGGCTGGCCCCAATAGAGCAAATTTTGTAAGCAGTAAATGAAAATAAATTTGAATCTAATTTAAATTTGAATCTAAACAACTCAAATATCTACCAATAACAGGATGATTAGATGAGATATGGTATATCCATATTATGTGACAGTATTCAGCAGTTAAATACACAGTCAGCCAATGGGTTTTGCATCCATGGATTCAAAGGCCTCCAATGGCTGCAGACTTTTTTCCTTGTCATTATTACCTGAGCAATACAGTGTAACAACTATTTACACAGCATTTACATTGTATTAGTTATTATGAGTGATCTACAGATGATTTAAAGTATACAAGAGGATGTGCGTAGGTTATATACAAATAAGATGCCATTTTATATAAAAGATTCGAGCATCTGTGGATTTTGGTATCTGCAAGGGGTCCTGGAACCAATCCGCCTGCAGATACCATGGGACAAGTGTAATGCCATCTCTAAGACATATTGTTAGTGAAAAAGCAAGTCACAGAAATATATATGTCAGTCATGCCTCAGCCAGAGAAACAGAATCAGCAGGAAATATTTTAAGAGATTTGCTGCACAAAGACTTGGCTTATGCAATAGCCAGGGCTGGCTAAGCAAGTCTGATCATCACAGGGCAGGCCATCAGGAATGGAACTGTCTAGAACTGCCAGGCACAAACTGAAGCTACTCTCCCCAGGCAGAATTTCTTCTTCAGAGAAGACTCAGCTCTGATCTTAAGACCTTTCAAATAATTGAATCAGGCCCACCCAGCTTATCTAGGATAATCTTCCTTCCTTAAAGTCAACTGGCTATGGACTTTAATCACATCTACAAAACACCTGCACAAGGACACCTAGATTAAGTGTTCGATTGAATAACTAGGACTATAGTCCAGCCAAGCTGACACAGAAAACTGACCACTGCGATCACATGTATGTGAATGTATATATACATTTGCATTATGATCCAGATGCACTATTGCACTCTGTGTGTGTGTGTGTGGACAGACAGACAGAGAGTTCAAGAAGGACACACACCAAATTGATAACAATGGAACAGAGTGAAAATTGGGAAGTTGCAAAGGGAGAGTGGTGTAGGGCAAAGAGGAGATTCACTTTTTACTCGTTACAGTTCTGGTGGGGGATGTTGATAATGGAGGAGACAATGCATGTGTGAGGGCAGAGGGTATATGGGACATCACTGTACCTTCTGCTCAATTTTCTTTGAACCTAAAACTACTCTTAAAAAATAAAGTCTATTTTTAAAAAAATAACAGATTACCTGCAAATAAGCAGCAATCAGGTTGGTAGCAGAGCTCTCATCAGTAAAAATAAATGCCAAAAGGTAACAGGAAAACATCTTTTCCATACCTGAAGTAAAGAACTCCAAACCTACAATTCTATACATAATAAATTATCATTCAAGAAGGAAGATAATTCGATACATGTTCAAATATTAAAAAAACAGGAGTTTACTCCTGACTGACATTTGTGAGGAAACTACTGGAGAATATGAATCAGCCATAAAACTGATTCAAAGAGGAAGGAGAGAAATGCAATGGTGAGCAAATCCATTTGGAAAACGTTTTGCTAAACTAAATTAAGAATTGAGTGTGAAAAAAGTAATCACAATTCTTTTCATGGATGTGTTTAAAAAACAGAATTAAAAGTCTAGATACCAATACTACAGAAGTTTTTGGCAGGATATTTCAGCATGAAATAAAAAATTAAAAATTTTCTTTTTGCTTTTGGAAGAGAATTAAGTTAGAACTTGTTAGAGAAATGTGAAGCTAACATACATGTTAAAAAAATTTTTTTTTTCTTTTGCCAAGGAAGATTTGCCTGAGCTAACATCTGTTGCCATTTTTGCTCTTTTTTGTATGCCAGCCACTGCCACAGCATGGCCACTGACAGACAAGTGGTGTAGGTTCACGCTCGGGAACCGAATCCAGGCCACTGAAGCAGAGCGCAATGAACTTAACCACTAGGCCACCAGGGCTGGCCCAAAAATTTGAGTAACTTTTAAAGCAAATCATGAAAATTAAGAAAAACATACTAATCCAACAAGGGGAGCAAAGAATAACGATAGAAAAAGCAAGTGGAATTAAAAGCATGGTAAACAAATGACACAAAATAAGATAATTTCTAAGAAAATTATTAAATTTTTGAAAAATTATCTTTAGAACACTGTCCATCAAAACCTGTAGAATAGTTAATCTAGCACTTAAGTGAAAATTTATCATTTTAATGCCTTTATTATAAAACAAGCAGCAGTCAATTTATGAAATCAAAAAAGAACAAAACATTGGAGGAAGGCAATAAAAGGAAAAGTAGAAATTAAAGACACAGAATGATCAAAGAATTTAAAATAGAGTTAAACTGCAAAATCAAAACCTGGTTCTCTTAAAAGAGTAGTAAATGGAAAAAGCTTTAAAGGCCTGCTTAAGGAAAAAAAGCATAGACATGAATTAATATTTGGAATGGAAAAAGTTCATAAATACACACAAAGAATAGATTTTTTTAAATCATGAAAAACACATGAAAATGTTATGACAATTTAAAAACAAATGAAAAACACATTTTCAGAAAAATATAAACAAACTATCAAGTTGGCTGAAGAAGAAATTAAAAACCTGATTCACCCTATACTATCAAGAAAACTAAATTAGTTGTTAAGAATGCCATCTCTTAAAGGCACTAGACCCAGATATTTGCCTAAAATCACACAGGTAGCAAGAGGGAGAGCTGGGATTCGAACCCAGGCACATTAGCCTCAATGTCCATACTTTTAACTAGGGTGCCACAGTGCCTTAAAAAATATCCCAAACCTCTTAATTTCCATTGCCCTTGTAGACTATGTATTCCTGGATTGAGTGCGGACTCTGTCTAGTCCTATTTGAGCAGAATTTGTGTAGGCCTTAGAACTTGTGTCTTAGGGGCACTTTCCCCTAAGGTCCCATATCCGTTTCAGCAGTAGAATCAGTCAGCAGATTCCTGAGCAGAATCTGTCATCTACACGTCTGGAGTCTGTGCCCTTTGGGGCCTAGTGAGGATCAATGCTTCTGCCATGTTCTCTCCGCCACAAAACTAATGTTTTTTCAGCTTTTGGATTTTCCATACCCTAAGTAGCTTCTTTCACTTCAACGGATGCCAAAGATCTTCCTTTTGTCACACTGCTTTCCGTGGCAGAGATCCAGGACAAAGACTGCTTACACCTTCCCGCCACATTTCCCCTACTCCTTTCAGGAAGGTTCCCTTAGACTTACAAATCTTATCCTGACCCTTACCTTGATCCCTTTCCTTCTGGAAAAACCTGTAAGCCAGTTCTGTTTGCTGGGGCTTTATTATTTTCTTTTGATTTGGGGCTCAGACCTTTGTTTTTCTAATATAGTGCTCTATTTTTGTTTTGAGAGGGCTCCCATAGGCAGAAATACGAAGTCAAGGAGTTACTGAATTATCACATCATCCATGTTTAACTACATCTTGTCCACCTTCACTCCCTGCCTGGGATAAACTCATCCACCACACCTTCTCCCAATCACTCCATCACGGACCTCAGGCCCGGGGTCCATCACTTTTGTCCTCCTTGGTTCCTTTTCGTATTTCTCCTCTTCCATGTGCTTCTCTTTTGAAGAGATTTAACTCTAGAAATTCTTGGTCCCCCAGGGATCAGGAAATACATGAATCTTTACCAAAGTAACTTCATGATCTTGAAACTTTTCTAACAATACGTGAATTTGCCTAAGCTAATTCCTCAAGTTCTCAACTGAAAAGTCTGTCCAGATTTTCTGTAGCCACTTTGACCAGCTCTCCTGTTCTTTAAGGGAACATCTCCAAGGACACCCGCAGATACTCATTATGGCCTGGATCTGGGCTCCCTCCTGGGAGCAAGACTCTTGTTTTCTCTTAGATTTTTTTAGATCCTAGTCACTCTCTCTGACCTATTAATTATTAAATTACTTCCCCACTTTTAAAGTCCTATCTCAATAAGCTGTCAAATCCATTTTTTTCTTTTTTGTATGTTGAGTGTGGCCTTCAAAATCTCGTTTTTCCTTTTCTGTCTAATGTGATCCCCCAAATTCCGACACTTCTATTAAGGAAATCTCCGTTTTTCTCTTCCTTAAGCAGTCTCCAGTTTGTCTTCTGCTGTTTCTTGAGCCATGTTTTTGGGTATTGCTACATTACGGGAAATAAGAAATTCACTTTATTGTATAAGAAGGAATTTAATGAAGGTCAAAGATAAAGTAATCACTTTAAAGAGTTTTACTGTCAGCACTGTGAACCTGACCTCAAGTCAATAGAAACCTGTGCTCTCTTGCTTCCAAGCAAGCAAACCCCCAAATGCACAAGAACTCATCAGCCCTCTGCTTGTGTCACAGTTGCTAATATTCCATTGGACAAAGTAAGTCACATGGCCAAAGCCAGAGTCAATGTGGGTAGGGACCATGAAAAGTCATAGATACTGGGAGCCACAATTCACTGGAGGCCATCGATATAAAAGTCTAGCACCTCAGTGTAATATTTGTATGCATTTTAAAAATATGTTTCCTCCGAACACTATATTTATGGTTAGTTCTTGCTGTTGTCACTTTTAATCCTTCCCTCACTTTCTTTCTTAATTATTCATATTTCAGTTTTAGAGCCTCTTCTCCATGGCTGATGCAATTTATTAAATCTTTAGATTTTAACCAAAAAAAGAAAGCTGAATGACTTCATAGTGTTTTGTGACAGATTATTACCCAGGTGAGGAGGAATGGCTATACCATTTTACTTCCCAACAAGGAAGAAAGGAAAAGGAAAAAAGCTTAAGATAGGGCAGATGGAAGATGCAGAAAGATATCTCGTTTCTCAGTTAGAACACAGGCATCTGAACAGACCCTACAAGATCTACAGAATACATTTCAGCCATTATGTCTACCGTGTTTTAACAAAATGATTTCTGGAGCTATTGAAAAGCAAGCAGGACCACCTCTGTAATGAGAATAGGCAAATACTCACGTAGTTTGGTGAAACGGCCCTTGTCTTTGCCACCAATGCCTCTACTCTGTCCCTCTTTTGACTAACATTGGAGTGTCCTCTGAGTACCAAATGCAGGAGGAATAAGACATGGTCCTTGTCTCTGAAGAGCTCATGGTCAAATGTAGGAAATAGACAATTATTACAAAACATAATTATAGTATGATTAAAACAGAGGCATCTTATAAATAATAGTGGGCAACTTCCCTTTGTTTATACCAAACTCAGTTCAGCTAACCCCGAGAATAGGACTTAGAAAAGGAGAAGCGGGAAAGAGAAAACAATGGGATTTGGGGGCTGCTTGAGAAGGACTGGGGAACAGAAGGAAAAGGGAATTACAGAGTGATGGAGATAAAGAAAAGGCAGGTGACTGAGCACTAAGTGATGCTTTGCCTGCTTCATTTTGTCTGGACTGAATGTGGCTAAGAAGTAGACTAGATAAAATTTTAAGTTCTCAACTATATTCTTGAATTCCCCAATACCTTTCCCCTTATACAGAGGCATTTTATTAAATATAAAGGATACTATTCTGAAAAAGTGGGCACCATTCTCCAAATAAAAGCCAGAAGGTCCATCTAAATTGAAAGGAAGACCCTTAAGAGACTCACTTAATCAGAAGCCGTGTCACTTCTAGGCCATGTCGCAGCTGCACTTGGAGTCATCCAGGGCTCTGAAACCAATATGAAAGGTTCACAACTCAAAAATAGCAGATGAGCTCGTAGAATATTTGGCCTGATTTTATTCCTTAGGCATTTGAAGAACACCAATCGCTTTTATAGAATGATACAGAAAAACTGGTGGAGAATAATCAATGGCAGTGATTTTTGATAGACACTCTAGGCCCCACAAACGTTAGTAATCTAGATACTAGATTAATAAAATACAATTGTCTAGACTTGATCATCTAGAATGAGGAGACTGGATAAAATCAGATCCTGAAGCACATAGATGTTTTTCTACAGAATTTCGTACTTTGTAGTGATTGATTTGCAAGCAATTGTAGATATCTAGTGGTTGTATTTCGAGGGGAAAAACAATATGCTGACGTTGTGCTAAAGACATACCATAAAGATAGGCTGTAAGAGGCCATGTGTTTGGATTTGTGTCATTATAGAGCATGGTGAACACCTTCACTCTGACATTTCCTGTGAAACGTTTAGGAGACCAGCTGAGCCATTCTCTCCACAAAGTGGGTATGGCTCAACAAAAGGAATTCCCAAATCATCTACTCCATCTACAGACTTTAAATGTGATACAGATGCCACTAGGCTTATAGCACATGAATGAGAAACTCAAGAAGCAGCTATAACTAGGACTTGCAACATGCAGATGCAGGAGAAAAGGAATCCACAGTCCAATTTACCGTAACTTTTAAAATAGAAAATTGATGCCCTCTTGTGGTTGTTTTAGTAAGGTGACTCTTAAACAATAAAACACTCTTACAGCCAACATACAAAATATCTTATTTTTTTCTCCTTTAAAATATTAGTAAAGATATTTTCCCTAAACTTTTAGACTCACTGCTCTTACAATATGGAGATTTCGTGAAATACTATATCTACCCACATAAAAACATAATTACTATTAATACTAAATGATTGCCAACTATGGAAAAAGTGCCAATCACTACTCATAATTCTAGGAACTGCACACTGCCAGCGTGCGGAGGAAACCAGATTGAAAAATGACTCCCTAAACTACTCATAATTAATTGCTGAGAAAAATGGCACAGGCGAGGCTTCCAAACATGTCTAGATATATAAATTTGCTTTATTCATCAATTCTCAATATCATTAAAAGAATTTATATATATTTACTCAAACATATGGTCTTTTAGCAATAAAAATTACCAATTTGAGTATGGAAATTTACATATATAAATACAAAATATGTTAAGATTAAGAAAGAAATGCTGTTAACTAACATTCCTCTAAAATGAGAAAGCATAGCTTGCATGTGGAAGTTATGGATGAAGTGGATAGAGAATGACTTGGGTACCAAATTTTCCAAATGTGATTCCACTAAATCAAACAGCTCAGAACCACTCCCTAGGAACACAAAAAGTGAAAGGCTTTCAGTGATCTTAAAATATCACTTAACCACTCCCTACCCTTAGTCTCCCAGATTATCACAAAATTTTCTTTTCGTGTTTCTATGAAAAATTAGGACATGCTTTAAAAGTACTAACACAACAACAGGGTATGCACCAAAGATCTGTTGCTTATTATATCCTATCCTTCAATACGCAGCCAAGACTTTCTTTTCTTGCCTCAGATCAATAGTCTCAGCTAAATTAGTCAAAGCACATTCAGTTCTTATACCAGGATCACCTTTCAATCTTAAGATAGCACATGCCGTAAATCTCTATTGATAACTAAAAGCACTCCTACTCTAGCTAAATTATTAGCTAATCATGAAATGTTATTACTTTCTCCTTGTATTTCTACCCATCCATCTAACACTCTCAGTCCAGTAATCTCACAATTGCATTTCTGTAGTTTTAAAAATGTCCATGACCAGAACAGATATTTAGGAAGTCTCATACCAAATCATGACTTAATATTGTTTATTTGGGGGTCTTAGTTCTTTTTTTTTAAATGATTTTTTTTTTTAAAGATTTTATTTTTTCCTTTTTCTCCCCAAAGCCCCCCAGTACATAGTTGTATATTCTTCGTTGTGGGTCCTTCTAGTTGTAGCATGTGGGACGCTGCCTCAGCGTGGTTTGATGAGCAGTGCCATGTCCGTGCCCAGGATTCGAACCAACGAAACACTGGGCCGCCTGCAGCGGAGCGCACAGACTTAACCACTCGGCCACGGGGCCAGCCCCCGGTCTTAGTTCTTATCCTAAAATTGAAAAGGAAAAACTAGACTGGTTATGCAGTAACTTACTCTAGACACACACATGGAATCTACTCTCTTACCAGAAACAAAATAGATTCAAGGGACCAAAATTTTGACCCTCTCTAGGGCATGTCAAGTTGTTGAAAGTTAAAGGGTAAATATGTATACTGATAGACAATATATATTTGGAATAAGTAAAGACATTGTAATGTTATGAAAGCAAAGAGAAACTTTCTTATCCTCCTCAGGTACCCTTATGCCTGGGTCACAAAACACATGAATTATTGAATGCTTTGATGCTATCCAAAGAACTCACTGTCTGAAAGGTAGATGCTGATTAGAGTGGAGGAGACACACTTAGACATATCGTGATGAAAATGGAAATCCTAGGAACTTCCAAAAAGAAGGAGACAGAGAAAGAGATTACCTAAAAAGGAATTAGAATAGGATTCACATTAGACTCCTGATCAGCAATACTGGATGAAAATAATGCAAGAAGACAATGGAATAATATCTTTAAAGTTCTGAGGGGTAAAAATTTTCAGCCCAAAATGTTATACCAGTCTAACAATCATTCAAGTGAGGTACGAGATGCTGTGGTGGACCAAGAGGCCAGGAAATATTTTACCGATAATTTTAGAAAGGTTGTTTTTTTAATAGCAAAATCAGGAGCACAAATCCCAGATTTCATCAATATGGGTGGCGGACATGGGAGAGGAGTATACCGGGAGAATGCGGAGATGGAGGGGAGGCGTTTGTAAAGTTATTGTATATCTTATCCTATCAAGGAGAGCATATAGATTAATTCCTGATGTTATTTCAAAATATAACCGGAAGGATGTTTGCAAAATCACAAGAGTTATAAACAGAATAACAAAAGTAGGATGTGTAATCTATAAACCATTAAGAGAAAAAAATAGCACAAAGAAAACTGGCAATATAACTCCCTTGCCTTTATGGGGTCTAGCATCTCTGAGCCCAAGCATCTCTTGTTCAACTGCTCCAGAAGTTGAGATGCTGTTTTCTACTGGGATATGAGAGGAACAGTCATCTGACTACATAAGCTATGGATGAGTAATCTGATGGTCTAATTCTTACACACTTTCAATCCATGCTACATTCAGCTCTACCTGGCACTCTGTCTTTCAGAGGTAATCGATGCTTTCAATTCTTAAGCCACACCAATTTTAGGTAGTATGAATTGCTTACTTCTTATTAGCTTTACCTAGAGATAGTTTTTATCTTTATCTGTCCTTCTAGCCCAGTTACTACTGTTGATATCGCTCATCTACTGTTGCCTCCTTTCCCATTCCCTTATCCTTATAGATTTACACTTACATAGCTCCTAAATGGAGATTATAGGATCATATACATATCTAAGCCTTCTCTGCAACTAGAGACTACTTGCAGTCAATAATTCCCTGGGTTTAACTTTATTGTTCTTAACCTCACTTTTGCTAGCTCCTCTCCACAAACTTATGGCTAAAATGTCAAGCTTCCTAATGAACTTAGAGGAACTTGAAAGTCAGACTTAGGAAATATTAAATATAAACTGGATTTTTGTGAGGATGACATCACCAAGATGATGCAGTAGGAATTTTTAGCCCTCTTCTCCCCAAGAAATACTGATTTTTGACAACCACCCATTGACAAGAGTACTTTGTGGGAACCCAAGTGTCCAGTGGAAAGGTCCCAGAACCCCAGTGGAGCAGAAAAACTGAGAATAGACACATTAAATAGGATAAGAATAGTTTCCTTTTACCTGCATCTCCTGTTTCCCAAGGTGTCACAATTCTGTGCTAAAAGAGACTCCCACGGCTTGCGGTTCTCCACAAGAGAAAGTGGAGTGTAGTGAGCACCCAGCTACCCTAGGTGCCCAAGAGGTCCACTTCTTTCTCACTACACCCAGGATACTATGGGGACAACCGAATGATCTGGAGGCAGCTAAGAGTAGGTAAAAGGGGTGGGGGCTCACAGCAGCTGGGGCACAGAACTCAACAAAGTGCCATGGTTTCTAATAAGCACTTTGTGGACCCACTAAGAGATCCTCCCATGAACTTCATAGGGAACATCACCTGTGGAGTCCCCCATTAGCCCATATGAACCCTGAGCATCCCATATGCTCCTCCCGATAGCTGGCACCCTACACACCCTCCCAGAGGGTGATCTGGAGTTCTGCAGATCATGCCCAAGCACATGCAGACAGCCAGCTCAACTCTACCAGACTTGGAGAAGAAGCACAACCTTGAACACTTTACATCACTTATGGAAAATAGATGAGAATTTCTCAGCACTCAGCCTGGATTAGTGGATTGAGAGAAGTCATACAATCTTAAGACTTATCCTTTGAGGAGGGAATAAGAAAAGTGGAGAAGTCACCTCCATAGAAAAGGTCTGAGAGATCCCCAGAATCCCAAGCTGGGCTAAGTGGTAAAGGTCTTTCTCTCCAGAAGCCCATCAGTAAAGACTGGAGGATGTGATTGATTCTTCAAAAGTGATGACAGTAACGCAAGTCTTCAAGGAACACAAAACCCCAGGAGATATGACATCACCAAAGGAACACAATAAATTTCCAGTTACCAACCCCAAAGAAATGGAGAGCTATCCATTGCCTAAAATATTCAAAATAAATTTTTTAAGGAAACTCAGTGAACTACAAGAGAATACAGATAAACAACTCATCAAAATCAGAAAGCAATACATGAGCAGAACAAGAAGTTCAACAAATAGATAAAAATCATAAAAAAGAATCAAACAAATTCTGGAGGTGAATAAAAAATACAGTGATTAAAATGAAAAATGCAGTAAAGAACTTTAATAGTAGATGCACACAAGCACAAGAAAGAATCTGTGAACTTCAAGACAAATCATTTGAATTTATCTAGTCAGGAGAGGAAAGAGAAAGAAAAGAATGAAGAGGAATAAGGAAAACCTATGGGATTCATGGGACACCATTAAGAGAGCAGACATTCATATTATGGGAGACCCAGAAGTGCCGGGAGCCGTGTTACCAACACCTATACAGCCGTCTGACAGGGTTTGGGCTGAGAAGGGCCGAGGGGCTCAGGGATGCCCCTCGATGAAGAATGGCCGGCCGACACCCCTGATATTTTCTGAAATGTATGCATGCTTTCTATCAAGGTTATGACTATACTTGTTTCTGCTTTATATAGTTTAACTTAGCTTTTCAGCCTGATGACTAACTAGCAAAATGATATTTTCTCCGGACAGTGTGTTCAAGGGACAAATAGTCCTACCCCCTTAAAGACAAAGGAATGCTTTCACCCCCTAAGGGGTGCGGGAATGTAAAGAATTTTAACTACCCACTGAGAACGCACGTAGTCCTGGGGATAAGATACCTGGGAGTTGCCTTTTGTTCCCATTAACCATCTACACTAATGACGTAGATGACTGATGGAGGCAGGGGTAGCTCCCCCAGGACGTGCGCAGATGGAATGCTCTCCTCTCCGGAGGTCTGGACCTTCTCTCTGCCTCTGATCTAACTTTACCATGAATTACAACAGATGTCAAGGTACCTATCTCTTTTAGCTTAGAGACAATAAACAATAGTTAATTGCAGAGAAGACGATCATTAACCTTATGCTCTATAGAATGGAATGCTAATAAATATTCTTGTGCTGGTTTTGTACATCGTTATCTCTCTGAGAATATTTGTAGAGCTATTTCTGTACCAATCCTGAAAAATATAAAAACGACACTTGTGCACAGTAAAAACAGACCTGATTGCACCGACTCAAGTCTCACGTCTCTTTCTTCACTGAGCCAACTCCGTCCCTCCCTCAGGAACCTGGACTCAACTGGAGCAGGACTCCGGCACAGAAAGAGAAGAGAGAGAGAAAGGGGCAGAAATCTTATTTAAAAAGACAATGGCTAAAAGTTTCCCAAATCACAGGAGGGATATGGACATCCAGATTCATGAAGCTCAAGGATCCATGAACAAGGTCACCCAAAAAAAGATTATACTGAGACATATTATAATCAAATGATTAAAGTCAAAGTCAAAGACAGAATTTTGAAAGTAGCAAGAGAAAAGTGACTCATAACATATAAGGGCACTCCAGTACGGCTATCAGCAGATTTGTCAGCAGAAACCTTGCAGGCCAGGAGAGAGTAGGATGACATATTTAGAGGGATGACAGAAAAAAACTCTGCCAATCAAGAATACTACACTTAGCAAAACTATCCTTCAGAAGTGAAGAAGGAATAAAGACCTTCCCAGATAAATAAAAACTGGACCTAGTCACCACTAAACATGCCTTACAAGAAATGCTAAAGGGAGTTCTTCATGTTGAAATGAAAGGATACTAATTAATGATATGAAAACATATGAAACTATAAAATTCACTATAAAGGTAAGTATATAGTCAGATTCAGACTACTCTAATACTGTGATGATGGTGTGTAAATAATTTTAAACTCTATTATCAAAGTAAAAAGATTAAAGTATTAAAAATAACTATAGCTACAATAATTTGTTAATGGTTACACAACAGAAAATGTAAATTGAGTCATCAATAACATAAAATGGGAGGGAGGAGAGGAGTAAAAGTCTAGAGTTTTTGTTTGGGATTGAAGTTAAGTTGAAATAGACTGTTAGAACTATAAGATAGTTTACGTAATCCTCATCATAACTACAAAGAAAAAACCTATAATAGATACACAAAAGGTCAAGAGAAAGGAATCAAAGCATACCACTGCAAAAATCAACCAATCACAAAAAAGACAGCAAGCGAAGAATAAAGGAACAAAGAAACAGTAAAACAGTCAGAAAGCAATTAACAAAATGGCAATAGTAAGTTGTTACCTATCAATAGTTACTTTAAATGTAAATGGATTAAACTCTCCAATCAAAACCCAGAGAACAGATGAATGGATTTTTTTTAAAAAGACCCAACAATATGATGTCTACCAAGAAACTCACTTTAAGAACACATATAGACATAAAGTGAAGGGATGGAAAAAGATATCCCATGCAAATGGAAACCAAAAGAGAGCAAGAGTGGCTTTACTTACATCAGACAAAATATACTTTATGTAAAAAATTGTCACAAGAGACAAGGAAGGTCACTATACAATAACAAAAGGGTAAATTCATCACAAGGATAACAATTGGAAATATATATGCACTCAACATCAGAGAACCTAAATACGTGAAGCAAATATTAACAGATCTGAAGGGAGAAATAAACAACAATACAAAACTAATAGGAGACTTCAGTAGCCTACTTTCAGCAATGGATAGATTATCTAGATAGAGAATCAATAAGGAAACAATGGACTTGAATAAAACTATAGATCAAATGGACCTAATAGACATATACAAAACATTCCACCAAACAGCACCAGAATACGCATTCTTCTCAAGCACACACAACATATTCTCCAGGATAGCTCGTATGTTGGGACATAAAACAAGTCTTAACAAAAGTAAGATTGAATTCATGTCAAGTATCTTTCCTGACCACAAGCGTGTAAAACTAGAAACAAGTAGCAGGAAGAAAACTAAAATATTCACAAATATTCACAAACAAAATTCCTGAACAACCAATGAGTCAAAGACAAAATCAAAAGGGAAATAAAAAATATCTTGAGACAAACAAAAATGTAAACACAACATACCAAAACTTATAAGGTTCAGCAAAACCAAGTCTAAGAAGGAAGTTTATAGCAATAAATGCCTACTTAAGAAAAAAAAAATCTCAAATAAACAATCTAATATTATATCTCAAGGAACTAAAAAAAGAATAGACTAAGCCTAAAGTTAGCAGAAGGGAGGAAATAATAAAAATTAGAGTAGAAATAAATGAAATGCAGGCATGAAAAACAATAGAAAAGATCAACAAACCTAAGAGTTAGTTTTTTGAAATGATAAAAAAATTGACAAAAATTTAGCTAGACTAAGAAAAAAAAGAAAAAGACTCAAATAATTAGCAAAATTACAAATAAAAGAGGAGACACAACTGATAATACAGAAGTACAAAGGATCTTAAGAGACTACTACAAACAATTACATGCCAACAAATTGGATAACCTAGAAGAAATGAATAAATTCCTAGAAACATACAGTTTACCAAAACTGAACCATGAAGAAATAGAAAGTCTGAACCAATCAACAGTGAGTAAGCAGACTGAATCAGTAATAAAATACCTCCCACCAGAGAAAAGTCCAAGGCAAGATGGTTTCACTGGTGAATGCTATCAAACATTTAAAGAATTAACACAGTCCTTTACAAACGCTTCCAAAAAATTGGAGCAGAGGGGATACTTCCAAACTCATTTTACAAGGCCAGCCTGACCTTGATACCAAATCCAGATAAGGACACTACAAGAAAAGTAAATTACAGGCCAATATTCCTGGTGAACAAAATTCAAAAATCCTCAACTAAATACTAGCAAATAGAATTTAACAACACTTTAAAAGGATCATACACTATTACATGTAGATTTACCTTGGGATGCAAGGACAGTTTAACATATACAGTTCAATAAAATGTGATAAAACACATTAACCAAATGAGGATAAAAATTGTATGATCATCTCAATAGATGTAGGGAAATCATTTGATAAAATTCAACATTCTTTCATGATAAAAACTTTCAACAAATTAGGTATACATGGAATGTACCTCAACGTAATAAAGACAATCCCACAGTTAACATCATACTTAATGGTGAGAAACAGAAAGCTTTTCCTCTAAGATAAAGAACAAGACAAGGATGCCCACTCCCATTACTTCTATTTGGCATAACACTAGAAGTCCGAGCCAGAGCTATTAGGCAAGAAAAGGAAATAAAAAGCATCTATTTTGGAAAGGAAGAAGTAAAATTGTGTCTTCTTGAAGACGACAAGACTTATATATAGAAAACCCTAAAGACACCACCAAAAAATCACTAGAACTTATAAATGAATTTGGTAAAGTTGCAGGATACAAATTAACATAACAAAATCAGCTGTGTTTCTATACACTAACAATGAACAACCTGAAAAGGAAATTAAGAAAACAATCCCTTTCACAATAGCATCAAAAATAATAAAATATTCAAGAATAAACCTAACCAAGGAAGTGAAAGATCTGTACACTGAAAACTATAAAACATTGAAAGAAACTGAAGAAGACATAAATGAATGGTAAGATATCCCACGTTCATGGATTAAAAGAATTAATATTATTAAAATGTCCATATGACCCAAAACAATTTACAAATTCAATATAATTCCTATACAAATTTCAATAGCAGTATTCACAGAAATAGAAAAGGCAATCAAAAAATTCATCTGGGGAAGCACAAAAGACCCCGAATAGCCAAAGTAATCTTGAGCAAGAACGTACAGTGGGGAAAGGATAGTTTCTTCAATAAATGGTGTTGGGAAAACTAGATATCTACATGCAGAAGAACGAAATTGGACCATTATCTCACACCACATACAAAAATCAACTCAAAATGGATAAAGACTTAAATATCATATGTGAAAGTGTAAAACTACTAGATGAAAACATAGGGGAAAAGTTTCTTGACATTGGTCCAGGCAATGATTTCTTGGATATGACTCCAAAAGCACAGGCAACAAAAGCAAAAATTGATAAGTGAGATTGCATCAAACGAAATAGCTTCTTCGCAATCAACAGAGTGAAGAGGCAGCCTATGGAATGGGACAAAATATTTGCAAACCATACATCTGAAAAGGGGTTAATTTCCAAAATATATAAGGAATTCGAACAACAGCAAAAAAACAAGTAACTCAATTAAAAAATGGGCAAGAATATGAATGGACATTTTCCAAAGAAGACATACAAAAGGCCAACAGGTATATGAAAATATGCTCAACGTCACTAATCATTAGAGAAATGCAAATCAAAATCACAATAAAACATCCCTTCACATCTATTAGAATTGCTATTATAAAAAATATAAGAAATAATAAGTGTTGGCGAGGATGTGGAGAAAAGGGAACCCTGTGCACTCTTGGGGGAAATGTAAATTGGTGCAGCCTCTATGGAAAACAGTATGGAGGTTTCTCAAAGAATTAAAAATAGAACTACTACATGATCCAGGAATCCCACTTCTGGGTATCTACCCAAAGGAAATGAAATCAGGATGTTGAAGAGATATTTATACTCCCCTGTTCATTGCAGTATTATTCACAATAGCCAAGATATGGAAACAACCTAAGTGTCTGTTGATGGATGAATAGATAAAGAAAATATGGCCTATATATATACACACACATAATGACATATTATTCAGCCTTGCAAAAGAAGGAAATCTTGTCATTTGTGACAACAGGGGTGAACTTGGAGGACATTATGTTAAGTGAAATTAGCCAGACACAGAAGGAAAAATATTACATGATTTTACTTATATGTGGAATCTAAAAAAATCAAACTCAAAAAAGCAGAGAGTAGAATAGTGATTCCCAGAGGATGGAAGGTAAAGCAAATGTTGGTCAAAGTGTCTAAAGTTTCAGTTATGCAGGATGAGTAAGTTCTGCAGATCTAATGTATAGCGTGGTGACTATAGTTAATAAAGCTGTATCGTATACTTGAAATTTGCTAAAAGAGTAGATCTTAAGTATTTTCACCACAAACCAAAAAATGCAACTATGTGAAGTGATGAATATGTTAATTAGCTTGATTGTAGTAATCATTTCACAATGTATACAAATATTAAAATATCATGCTGTACACCTTAAATAAATTTTTGTCAATTATATCTCAATGAATATGAAAAAAATAAAAAATGAACATAAATATAAACTGGATAAAAGCAAAATATAAAAGTGGTTAAAAAGATGAATGATAGAGAAGACTATATAATTCAGCATTTGCATAACTAATATACTAAAGAAATGAATGTAAGAAATTTTTTATATTCCAACTTTCAGAAAACCCTCACAAAAAAATTCAAATATAAAATTGGGGAGGAAATGTTTATTAAATAAAGGAAGACTTGAATCTTCAAGTTGAAAAGGAGAAATTGGTAAATGCAATATATACTAGTGAAGGTACTGATTTTCAAGCAAAAATAAAGAGCACTTTGGATACTCAGCCAAAAAATGCAAAAAAAAAAAGAAAAACTAACCTTTAAGGGGGATGGAAGGGGAATGGCTTCATACAGACAACATCGAATTCCAGGAGACGGGAGAAATGTCTATGACGTTCTCTTAGAAAATGAAAGAATAGAAATATATCCTCAAATATGCAAAATGCAAGGTGATAGAACATAAGTCCTATTTTAAAATAAAACCTTCTTGGCAATTAAATCAGTTCAACTAATAAACAAATCAAAATTAAGAACTCAGCAACTGGGAAGTCATGGTAAAGAGGTTACAGAAATTATTGAAACCATTAAAAACCGAACCACACATATAAACAGCCACAAGAATTTTGGCTACGGAATATAATGTAAACAATACACTATAACAATGCAAAAACAGTGAGATATTTAACCAAAATCAGAGGTTGAGGGGGAGAAGGAAAAGAAAGAAGGAACTTCTCTAATTTCAGATTATGAAGTCAAAGTGGAAATATCATGAAATACGTGTCTAAGTATAACATTTAAAATTTTCAGTAAATATCTATTGAGCACATATTAAGTCTAGGCTTGGTTCTAAGCACTGAAGATAGAAAATATAAACAAAAATGGGAGATTTAAAATTAAACCTTTGTCATCTCAGTAAACATAAACACAAGAAATTGTTAAAAGATAACGATCCTTAGACTGGATAAAAAGTAAATCATCTTTCATCAGTCAGGATAGGCAGGTAATGCTGAGGGAAGAAAAAATATCAAAATTTCAACAGCCTAACAAAAGTTCCATTCTTGCTCCATGCAGCGTTTAGGCTGCCTTCTACGCCATAGCTGAGCATTCCAGGCTGCCTCAGTCTCATAGCACGGCCATCTCAATGGGAAGCATTCGATCAGGGCATAGAGAATTGAACACTGGCTCTGAAGGTGCTTCAGACTAGAAGTGATACACATCAACTTTCATTATAACTCATTAGCCAGAACTATTCACATGACCCTAGGGGTTAGGAAATGAAGTTTTCCTTGTGTCCTAAATGGGACGGACAACTGGAAATATTGATGAGCACTGGTGGTATCTACCGCACCCCTGCATGCTGTATACAAGAAGCACATCCAGGGCAAAAGGGTAAAGAAAATTTTTTAAATGTGGCCAAAGATATACAAGGCAAAGGAAAACCAAAAGATGTATATGTGTGTGTGACCACAAAGAATTTCTTTCATGGTTATAGGACTATTAAGGTTTTCTATTTCTACTTGCATTAGTTTTGTTAGGTTTTATATTTCCGGATTTCCATAAATTTCCTCAACATTTTTGCTTTTTTATTTAAATCCTTAACCAACTGGGAATTTGTTTCTATACAAAATAAGGTGTAAGGATCCAAGCTAATGTTTCTCCATACGTATATTTAATATTCCATTTTCCCCCTACTGATCTGCAGTTCTCATTCAGCAATGAATCAAGCTTTCGTATAGGATGTCTATGATCTGTTTCATATATGTGTCAGCTTGTTTCTAGGTTTTCTATCTTGGTCTACTGGTAAATTTATCTATCTTCTCATCAATACCATATAGTTCTACTTACTGCAGCTTGATATTAAATTTGATATTTATTTAGTGCAGGAAGTTACACAATTTTGTTTTCCTTCTTCAGGCTTTTTTTAATCCAAAGCTTCATACAAAAATAGCGTTCTTTTCTACTAAATGCAAAAATCTGCAAATTTAAGTTCTATGTTTAAGCTTGTAGATATTTGCCTTGCAATGTTGTAGCAGTTTCAAAACCAGAGGTTCTAAATTCTTTGAAGAATTCTAATAACTCTTTGATTTGCTTTATTAAAATGTCCATGTGAATGCTTTTATTTTGTAATAATTTACTGCCAAAGTTTACTGCCTGAGCGCCAGAAGTTCCTGCCTCCGCGCTCAGGTTGGCAAGTTAATATTTATGCAAATATCACAGGAACAGGCTCCAGGGACAGACCAGCAAGCTGGTGTCCAATAGTGCTGCCACTACCACTTCTACTGCTGCTGCTGGACCCAGGACCTGCTCCCAGATGCTCCCTGCGGGCCCTGTGCCAGCCCTGCCCCTTGTTGGCATGTGTTGGTGAAGCAGGCAGCCAGGCTGCTTGCTGTCAGCCAGCCCACAAGACTGAGCAGCACATGCATGCAGTGTCCCTTGGTACGTCTCCTCTGCTCATGGGGATACTCCATTATCCCATTAGACTTCGCTTAAAAAACACAAGTTCAAAGTTAAAAATCATTAAGAATTTCAAGCCAGTGACAACAGAGCATCAAACTAGGGATGGGGCCCCTTCTGAGAATGGCCACAGGCCTATGAAGCCCACCCAGCCCCCAGACTTGCTCCGTATCACTCTCAATATTAGGTATGGCCAGTCCTTTTCATTTTAGCAATCTAATAGGGGTGGACTGATATCTCTTTGTGCTTTTAATTTTTATTTATCTGATGATTTTTTAATTTTTTTCTTTTTCGAGGAAGATTAGCCCTGAGCTAACATCTGCTGCCAATCCTCCTCTTTTTTTGCTGAGGAAGACTAGCCCTGAGCTAACATCCTTGCCCATCTTCCTCTGCTCTATATGTGGGATACCTGCCACAACATGGCTTGCCAAGTGGTGCCATGTCTGCACGTGGGATCCGAACCGGTGAACCCCAGGCTGTCGAAGCAGAACGTGCGAACTTAACCACTGCGCCACTGGAATGGCCCCTACCTGATGATTTTTTTATATGCTCATTGATCAATCACTTATGTTCTTTTGAGGAAATGTTTTGTCAAAGTCCTTTGTCTATTTTTATTGGGTTGTTTGTTATATATTCTGATTACAAGTCCTCTATCAAATATATATATTACAAATTATTTTTCCCAGTCGAGGGCTTTCCTATGCATTTTTAAAAATTTATGTAACACAGATTTATAACATGGTATAATTTTCAGGTACATCATTATATTTCATCTTCTGTATAAATTACATTGTGTCAAAAGCCTAGTTGCCGTCTATCACCATGCACATAGGCCCCTTTAGCCCTTTCACCCTCCCTCTAGGTTACCGCCTATCTGTTCTCTATGTGTTTATCTTCCACACGAGTGAAATCATACAGTATTTCTCTTTCTCTGTCTGACATTTCACTTAGCATAATACTGTCAAGGTCCATCCATGTTGTCACAAACAGCAAGATTTCATATATGATCCTTTTAATGTATTGTTGTATTCAATTTGCTAATATTTTGTTGAGGATTTTTGCATCTATGTCCATCAGCAATATTGGCCTGTGATTCTCTTTTTCTGTGTTGTCCTTGTCTGGTTTTGGTATCAAGGTAATGTTGGCCTCGTAAAATGAGTTAAGAAGTGTCCCTCTCCTCTTCAATTTTTTGGAAGAGTTTGAGAAGGACAGGTATTAAATCTTCCTTGAATGTTTGGTAGAATTCACTGGGGAAGCCATCTGGTCCTGGTCTTTTGTGTTTTGGAATGCTTTTGATTACTGTTTTGATCTCCTTACTAGTGATCAGTCTATCCAGATTCTCTATGTTTTCTTGATTCAGTTTTGGAAGGTTGTATAATTCTAGGAATTTATCCATGTCTAGATTATTTAATTTGTTGGCATATAACTTTTCACAGTATTCTCTTGTAATCCTTTGTATTTCTTTGGAATCCATTGTAATTTCTCCTCTTTCTTTTCTGATTTTATTTGAACCTTCTCTCATTTTTCTTAGTGAATCTAGCTAAAGTTTTGTCAATTTTGTTTCAAATAACCTGTTCTTCGTTTCATTGATTTTTTTCGATTTTTTTTAGTCTCTATTTCATTTACTTCTGTTCTGATCTTTATTATTTCCTTCCTTGTATTGATTTGGGGCTTTGTTTGTTCTTCCTTTTCTGTTTCCTTTAGGTACAATGTCAGATTTTTCATTTGAGATTTTTCTTGTGTTTTGAGGTGGGCCTGTATTGCTATAAACTTCCCTCTTAATGCTTTTTCTCCATCTCATATATTTTGGTATGTTGTGTTTTCATTTTCATTTGCCTTCAGGTATTTTTTAATTTCTCCTTTGATTTCTTTGTTGGCTCAATCGTTTTTTGATAGCATTTTGTTTAGTCTCCACATATTTCACTTCTCCAGCTTTCTTCTTTAACAGCCCTCACCTTAACAGAAGACACCCTGCAAGGCTGGGAATTCAATTTGTATTGTAATTCAGCCACGCACAGAATGACACTCTGGCTTGGTTTTAAAAATTTTCAGTTCTCTGGATACTGGAGACAAGGGTTTCTTTCAGAGTACACATCAAAACTTTCAGGTCATTTATGCTGAGCTTCAGCTGGGAATTTGAAGCTCTGAGCTCATCCTTTTCTTTCCCCACATACTCCAGTTCAAGTAGGAGCAACCAACCAACCTTACCGTGCTAGTTAGTTTGACTAAAATGTTCTAAGGTATCAAATACATGGTCATGTAAAATTTGCTGTTTATAAGTACTCAATTAGGAGTTTACAATGGTGATATTTTACATCTATTGCAACATCAGATTATGGTCTATCAGTAGCCTCTTTACTCCTGGATATAGAGTCATTAATGCCTCAAAAGATAATCAGATTGGAGAACCAATTCTAGAAAACCCAGACCCAATTCACAAAACTCATCCTTAAGATTCCATTCCTTGAGATTAACTCCGGGTACCAAGTTATATGGGTGTGCGTGCGTGCGTGCGTGCGTGTGTGTGTGTGTGTGTATGGAGAGAGAGAGAATCTTATATATATTGAGATCTGTCTATATATACTTATACTCAATATATATATTATATATATTGAGATCTATCTCAATATCTATCTCAATATATATATTCTTTTTATATTATATACATTAATTATATATATATTTCTAAATATATATATTTAGAAAGAGAGAGATATACACACACAGATATATAGATATATATGTATCTTAAGTATCTATGTATCTATATTTTTAGGACTTATTTCAAGGAATTGGCTTATTTCAAGGAATTGGTAGTTGTGGGGGCTGACAAAACCAAAGTCCATATGGAAGGTCGACAGGTTGGAAACTCTCAAACAGGAGCTGAGGTTGCAGTCTTGAGACAGAATATCTTCTTTTTCTGGGAAACCTAATTTTTGCTATTAAAGTCTTTCAACTGATTGGATGAGGCCCATCCACATTATAAAGGGTAAATGTTTGCTTAGAATCAAGTGATTGTAGATGCTAATTACATTTACAAAATACCATCACAGCAACACCTAGATAATGTTTGACCAAATGATTGAGTACTAAAACTTAGCCAAATTGATACCTCAAAATAACCATCACACATTGGTACTGTCTCTTTTACTTCATTCAGGGTATCATTCTTTTCCCTCCTCCTTCTTCTTCTTCTTTTTTTTTTTTTTTTTTTTTTGCTGAGGAAGATCTGCCCTGAGCTAACATCTGTGCCAATCTTCCTCTATTTGTATGTCGGTTGCCCCCACAGCATGGCCACCAATGAGTAGCGTAGGTCCAAGTCTGGGAACCAAACCTGCGCTGCCAAAGCAGAGTGTGCTAAACTTAACCACTAGGACACAGGGCTGGCCCGCAGAGTATCATTCTTAAACAAATATTTTATAACACAAAATTCATCAAATTAGTCGTCCATATTTCTGATTATCTTAAATGTTTTGCCAAACCAAATGAAGATGTTGAAGAATAATAGGCCTCTTCAATTTCATTCCATTCATTACACAACATAAATTTATCCCCCAAATGAAAGCTCATCAAAAAATTCTTCTCACAAGATAAAAAATTAAAAAGTATAATTATAAAATTTCAAAATTAAATCAGGTACACTGAGCTCTCCTTGTTTGATTTATTCATTTCCTTTCTCACTTTTGTAGTGACAATTTCAATGTTTTCTATTTATAAACTTTGTTTTCAATAATTCCAATTTACTACTAAGGCTTCAAAACTTTAAGTTTCTATGGTGCTCCCCTCATTGAACGCTTTGATTAAAGATTCACAACTGATTTTGAACAAATTGCAACAAAAACAAATAGAGGACTCATTCACAAACGGTTCGGTACAGCTGTAGGGCACTAGATTGATTTTCAAAGCAGTTCTTCATAAAATCAAGCATTTGTAAAATCTGGCTGATTTTGGACAGCTAAGATGAAAAAGTGCATACTGTAATGCTTAAACATTTTTTAATTCAACCTCAGCTTAATCACCAAATATTTGCTGTTCACTTCCTTTAGCATTTTATTAGCTCATCTTGCTCCTTCTTCATGTAGTCCTCACATGTAACCTTTGGCTATACAGTCAGACTTACAAACAAAAGCTATTTGGCTGAGTATAGGTCACTGATAAGTTTCCTATGCTGTTGTTAACTCTTGTCTGCCGCAGCCCTAACTGGTTTTCTACAGTTGTCCTGGTATACCACCTAATTTAAATTTGTCCAGGATGTCTCATTTTCAATGAAGTATTATTATTAATAGTTGAATTAAAAGAAGCCTGGATTGGTTTGCTAGACTACTGTTTTTTACTTTCAGATTCTGCCACGTCTGGCCTAGTGATGTGGGTGACACAAGTACACTGAATAGAATTCCCACTGTGACACGTGGTTAACTCTGAAAGTCACCCACTGATACACCACCTCCCTTCCAGATCCCTTACAAATGCTACGTAACTTACACTTCTCTTTCACTGGCAGTGGGCAGAGTGCTCACTGAGTAAAATGAAGGGGGCTCAGACAGGAGTGGTTAGGGACAGCTATCTCTCCATTGCATTCTTCATTGGTAAAGCCGTATTAGCCACTTCAATAAATGTCTCAACCTTTTAGTGGCTTATCACAACAGAAGTATATTTCTCACTCACGTAACGGTCACTGTGGATCCTCCTGGTCAGTGAGTAGCTCTCTTGTCCATGGTGACTCAGGGACCCAAGTTCCTGCCAACTTACCACACCACAATTCAAATGGGCTCCTCGGCTGCCTGTGTCTAGATGGCGGATGGGACAGAGAACTTCTTAAAGGTCTTGGCCTGTAGGTGACACACATCACTTTCACTTACATTCTGTAGTTGATTATTGGTCACATGGCCTCATGTGTAAGTCAAAGGGACTAGAAAATGTAGTCCTTGACTAGACAGTCATGTTTCAGTTGAAATTGCATATTATGGAAAAGCACAATTTTGGTTGACAGCAAGCACTCAATGTCATTGATTCTGAACCTCTTACATTACACTAAATTCCAGACTGATCAGTATTTAAATGTTTTAACAAGTAGATAAGTATAATAACTGAAAGAGAAAAGTCTGTCTATTGCGACACAAAATCCAGAACTCATAAAAGAAAAGCATCAGTTAATTCAACTATAAGCATAAGCCATGGCAACCAGCAAAATGGTGAGGGGAGGTGCTCAAAGCACAGGAAAAAGTAATCATTTCCTTAATATACGAATGGTTCCTATAAAGCAAGAAGAAAATCCCAACATCCTGAAAGATGTAAGATGACTGTTCGCCCAGAGAGAAAATATGATGATTCTAAGTAATAAATTAAAAATAAAACCAAAATAAAAGATCAGTGGCAGGCACAAACCAGTTTCCTGACATTCAGGGATAGGCTGTGGCAAACCAGAGCCTCATATGCTACTTAACAGGGTATAAATGAACCAACTTCTACAGACATGAATTTATCAGTACCTCTAGAAATTTAAAAGAGCACATCCTTTGGCCTAGTAAATCCACTTCTAAAAACTTATCTTGCAGATAGAGTTCTTGTGCTCTGAATTGAGGACATTCATTCACTTAGTACTGTTTACAACACCAAGAGACTCTCAACAACCCACAGATCTATCAATGGTATTACAGCTAATTAATGTTTCACCCATACATTGGAAAATTATAGAGCAGGTCAAATAAGATAAATTTATATGCACTCACATGTTATGATCCTTGGATGTATTAGGTGAAAAATGTAACTTTGATACACTAATACAATAATATTTATAAAAAAGATATATTTGCATATATTGTGATATGCCTGTAAATGCATAGGAAAGGGTTTGTAAGAACAAACACTTTTTTCTTTTAAACAAAGAAAAAAACAATTCCTTTAAGAAGAGGAGTGGGATAGAAGGAAGGTTTAGGGTTGAGTTTTACGTTGGGTTTTTTTTCACTTTTCATTTTATATAATTACTCCTATCTTTTTACAAGGAGAATGTATGAACATATTACGTTTGTAGTTAGAGAACAAAAATAACTGAATTAGGTGTACCAGGCTCAGAGAAGACTTCCCTGAGAACAGTGTTACTGGACGAGCCCCCAAACGAAAAGCTGCTACTTACAACACATGTAACATCTGTGCCATTTGTGTGTGTGTGTCACTGTGAACGAGCCAAATTCTCCCAATACTGAGTCGTGGAGGACAGGCATGCATTTTCTTCGTCTTTAAGAGTTATTTCTCGTAGTAACTTAACTCCAAGGGGATAGGCACGCCACAGAGAAATTTGGGGCTGGTTGGAGCTACGGGTCAAACCACGTGCTCGTCAACGAAGCCTCCAGCATCCGGGGCGCGAGCAGCCTGACCTCAAACAGACTTCCTTAGAATTTCTCCAGGAAACCGTCGGGTGGGGCGGAGATGGGCGCCCTGCCCAGTAGCCACTTCCTAATCTGCGGCCCTGCTTGAGAACGTTGCCTTTCCTTCCCGGAAATGAGCCTTAGTTCCTCTAAGGTTGCGCCAGAGGCGGAGCCAGAGGGGAAGCAGGAGGCAGAGTCAGCGTCTGAGAAGAGGGAGCCGGAGGCGGGGCCTGGGCCAGACCCTCGGAGCCAGTGGGATCCGGGGACAGGGCCGGAGTCGGAGCGGCTTTTGGAGTCAAGTCAGGGACAGAAACCCGAGCTTGGCTGGGCTTCAGGGCAGAGCTCAGAGCCACCAGCGGCGTCGGAGCAGGAGTCACAGCCACGCCCGTCGTCGGCGAGGGGGGATCCCCCTCTGTCCGAGTCACAGTCGGGAAATCAGTTGCCCGAGAGGTCCCGCTGCCACACTGACTGCCTGGAGGCGCCGCTCTCCCGCGCCTTCGCATGGCTGGGATGGATGGTGGGCTCGCACCCCTGGATCTTCCTGCTGGCGCCGATGGTGCTGACGGCCGCCCTCGGCACTGGCTTCGTGTACCTGCCCAAGGACGAAGAAGAAGACCTCGAGGAGCAGTACACCCCGATCGGGAGCCCGGCCAAAGCCGAGCGGCGCTTCGTGCAAGCACATTTCACCATCAACGACTCTTACCGTTTCTCCGCCTCCAGAAAGAGCATCGACGTCAATTTCGCGTCCGTTCTAGTGGTCTCCAACACTGCCTCGCTGCTGGAACAAGAAACCTTATCAGAAATTAGTAAATTGGACGAGGCGGTGCGGGCTTTGTATGTGACACAAGAAAACGGAACCGAGATCCACTACGATGAGGTGTGCGCTATGGACCAGGGCCGCTGCGTGCCCTCCAACCCGCTTCTGGCCGTCTGGCAGGCGAACAATAACCTCAACCTGAAAAACATCACCTTTCCCATCTCCACCCAAGCCGGCCAACCCCTCTACCTGGCCAACCTCCTTGGCGGAGTCGTCTTAGGCGAGAAGATAGGAACGAACCAGTTCCTCCTGGAGGCCAAAGCCATGCGGCTGCTGTATTTCCTGGAGACCGAGGTCAGAGAGGACAACGAGCATAGCAAGTTGTGGCTGATCCATTTCCTGAACGAATTTAGCAAAATGCAAAAGAGTCTGGCCTTGAAGAAGATTCAGGTACCTGGCGCTGGGATTTACAGGGTGGCCGGGAGAAAGTGGGAGGGATAAGTAAAGACTTGGTCCGAGTTCCATCGCCATAGCGCTCCCTGACTTTGATGGAGTCCCTGTCTTGAAGCTGGGTGTGCTGCACTGTATTTGGTACTTAATCCAGCTTTCTTGAACGAACACGTGGAAGGATGCCACAAATCTTAAATCCTTGGTAACATTCTGGTGGAAGACACAAATCCTACATCCTCAAAGTCGGTCTGTTCAGTGCAGACGTTGTTCTTCTGGTTTAGTTTTGGGGTTTGGTTTTCTAGTCAGATTACTTTTTCTTTCTTTTAGCTAAAGTCTTTGCTGTTTCTGGGAGCCCCCTAAAACTTGCTTGGAGTTCATTGGAATCAAAAAACAAACTTTTAAGCAAAAGTTGCATGGTGGTGTTGAAAAAGCTAAATAGCTCAGCATTTTTCAACTAAGTTATTGCGTAGCGCTGGGCACATGTTAGCTGTTAGTAATTGTTGGACCAGCAAATCTACTAATACTTCTGAATAAGCCTGGTGAAAGTGAGACATCCTACTGGAAAAAGCCTTTTCAGGCCTTTCTGAAATGATATTTATGCAATTAAAATAGTAAAAGATAACCTAATAAAAATTTAGAAAGAGGCACAATTTCTACAGCCATTAATGAGTTCACAGTTTTATATAAAATACAGATTTTGTATATTCAGTTTTAAACTTTGGATTTTTGAAAGAAACTTTGGAAAGCATGCCGTAGATTTGTGGGAAGATGGAAATCTCTATCTTCTTTATTCTAAAATCATAATGCACATATTTTGATCTTTGAATTTTAACATGTTTCAATCAATAAGCTATAGTGTTTCGATAGTGTTTGTAACTCACACACGAATATTGGAACTAAAAGTTATTTACCTGAGTGTGTTTTTGTGGCAGGTGGTCTACTTTACGTCACTTTCTAGACAACTGGAATTTGAGGCAACTTCTATGACAGTGATCCCTTTGTTTCACTTGGCATACCTTCTAATCATATTATTTGCAGTCATATCATGCTACAGGTAAAACACTTTTATTAGTTTCTTAAACTCTTACTTTTTAAAAAGTATTTTATAGTGGTAAAATATATATAACAAAATATGCCATTTTAACCGTTTTTAAGTGTACAATCAATGGCGTTACTTACATTCACGCTGTTGTGTAACCATCGCAGCTGTCTTGTTTCCAAATATTTTCTGTCACCCCAAACAGATGGGGTCACTCTGTAACCATTAAGCACTAATTCCCCATTGCCTCCCCGAGTCCTGGTTTTAACCTTTAATCTACTTTCTGTCTCTATGAATTTTCCTGTTCTAGAGATTTCATGTAAGTGGAATCATAGAATGTTTGCCCTTTTGTGACCGGCTTATTTCACCCAGCATGTTTTAAGTTTCATCCATGTTGTAGCTGTATCAGAACATTGTTCCTTTTTAAGGCCAAATAATATTCCGTTGTATGGATATACCACATTTTGTTTATCTGCTTATCTGTTGATGGACACTTGGAATGTTTCTACCTTTTGGCTATTGTGAATAATGCTATGATGAACATTGGTGTACAGATATCTGTTTGAGTCCTTGTTTTCAGTATATACTTAGGAGTGGAATTGGTGGGTTGTATGATAATTCTATGTTTAGCTTTTTTTTTTTTTTAAGATTTTATTTTTTTTCCTTTTTCTCCCCAAAGCCCCCCCGGTACATAGTTGTGTATTCTTCATTGTGGGTTCTTCTAGTTGTGGCATGTGGGACGCTGCCTCAGCGTGGTCTGATGAGCAGTGCCATGTCCGCGCCCAGGATTCGAACTAACGAAACACTGGGCCGCCTGCAGCGGAGCGCGCGAACTTAACCACTCGGCCACGGGGCCAGCCCCTCTATGTTTAGCTTTTTGAAGAACCAGCAAACTGTTTTCCACAGAGGCTGCTCCATTTTACAGCCCATCAGCAGTGTAAAAGGGATCCAATTTCTCCACATCATCACCAACACATGTTACTTTCTGTTTTATTGATTATAGCCATCTTAGTAGTTGCAAAGTGGTATCTCATTGTGGTTTTGATTTACGTTTCCCTAATTACTAGTGATTTAACTATCTTTTCATGTGTTTATTGGCTTTTTGTGTGTATATCTTCTTTGGAGAAATGTCTATTCAAGTCCTTTGCCCATTCTTTAATTGGTTTGTTTGTCTTTTGGTTGTTGATGAGTGCTTTACAGATGTTAGATACTAAACTCCTATAAGATGTATGATTTGCAAATATTTTCTCTCACTCTGTAGATTATCTCTTCACTATCTTGATAATGTCTTTCAGTGCACAAAAGTTTTTAATTTTGATGTAATCCAGTTTATTTTTTGTTTTGCTCCTTGTGCTTTTGGTGTTGTATCTAAGAATCCATTAACAAATCTAAGGTCATGAACATTTACACTATGTTTCCTTCCAAGAGTTTTATGGTTTAACCTCTTATATTTAAGTTGGTGATCAATTTTTAGTTTATTTTTGTACATGGTGTCAAGTAGGGGTCCAACTTCATTCTTGTACGTGTGGAAATCCAGTTGTCCAGGTACTATTTGTTGAAGAGATCATTCTTTTCCAGTTGATTGGACTTGGCATCCTTGTCAAAAATCAATTGGCTGTAGATGTATGGGTTTATTTCTGGACTCTCAATTCTATTTCTTTGGTCTATGTATCTATCAATATGCCAGTACCATACTGTTTTGATTACTCTAGCTTTGTTATAAGTTTTGAAATCTGGAAATCTCAGTTCTCCAACTTTTTCTTCTTCAAGATCACTTTGGATGTCCAGGGCTTCTTGCAGTTCCATATGAATTTGGGGGTTGACTTTTCCACTTCTGAAAAAAAAGGCCATTGAAATTTTGGTAGAGATTGTGTTGAATCTGTAGATTGCTTTAGGTGAGATTGATATACTAACAATATTAAGTCTCCCTTTCCGTAAACTAAGGATGTCTTTCCATCAATTTAGGTCTTCTTTACTTTCTTTCACCAGTGTTTTTTAGTTTTCAGTGTACAAGTCTTTTATCTCCTTGATTAAATTTGTTCTTAAGTGTCTTATTCTTTTACACACTATTTATGTGGAATTGCTTTCTTAATGTCCTTTTGGGATTGTTCATTTCACATGAATAGAAACACAACTAATTTTTGTGTGTTGATCTTGCATCCTGCAGCTTTGCTGAATTTGTTTATTAACTCTAGGGGGTTTTTTTGTAGATTCTTTGGAATTTTCATATATGAGATCATGTAACCTGTGAAAAGGGATAGTTACACTTCTTCCTTTCCAATTTGGATTCCTTCTATTTCTGTTTCTTGTCTAATTGCTCTGGCTAGCATCTCCAGTACAAAGTTGAATATCTTTGGTAAAAGTAAACCTCTTTATCTTGTTCCTGATCTTGGGGGGAAAGCTTTCAGTCTTTCACTATTGAGTATGATGTTAGCTGTGCAGTTTTTAATAAATGCCGTTATCGTTTTTTAGGAAGTTCCTTTCTATTCCTTGTTTTTGAGTGTTTTTTATCATGAAAGGGTGTTAGGTTTTGTCAAATGCCTTTTCTGCATCTATTGATATGATCATGTGGTTTTCATCCTATGTTCTAGTAGTGTGGTGTATTACATTGATTGGTTTTCCCATGTTGAACCACTCTTGCGTTCCTGGGATAAATCCCACTTTGTTGTGGTGTATAATCCTTTTAATGTCTTATTGAATCGGATTTGCTAGAATTTTATTGAGGACTTTGCATCTATATTCTTAGGAGATATTTATCTGTAGTTTTCTTGTGATGTCTTTGCCTGGCATTGGTATCAGTGGAATGCTGGCTTCATAGAATAAGGTAGGTAGTGTTTCCTCCTTTTCAATTTTTTGAAAGGGTTTAAGAAGAATTGGTGTTAATTCTTCTTTACATGTTTGGTAAAATTCACCAATGAAACCATTTGGTCCTGGACTTTTCTTTGTTGGGAGGTTTTTGATTACTGATTCAATCTTTTTACTTGTTACGTGTCTCTTGAGATTTTCTATTTCATCTTGAGTCAGTTTAGGTCATTGGTGTGTTTCTAGGAATTTGTGCGTTTCATCTATGTTATCCAATTTGTTGGCATGAGTTGTTTATAGCATTCTCTTATAATCCTTTCTATTTCTGTACTTTTGTATCTGATTTAGTTATTTGTATTGGCTTGTTTTTTTCTTTGTCACTCTAGATAAAGGTTTGTCAATTTTGTTGATCTTTTTAAATAAGCAACTTTTGGTTTTGTTTTTTGTATTGTTTTTCTATTCTCAATTTTATTTATCTCTGTTCTAATCTTTATTATTTCCTTCCTTTTGTTAACTTTGTGTTAGCTCTCTTTCTAGTTCCACAAAGTGATTTGAGATCTTTTTTATTTTTTGATGTAGCTGTAAATTTACCTCTGAGCACTAGTGTCACTCCATCCCATAAATTATGGTATGTTGTGTGTTTGTTTTCATTTGTCACTAAGTATTTTCTAATTTCCATTGTGATTTCTTCTTTGACCCATTGGTTGTTTAACAGTATGGTGTTTAATTTCCATATATTTGTGAATTTTCTAATTCTTCCTCTATCATTGATTTGTAGCTTCATCCCATCATTGGTTGAAAAGATACTTTGTGTAATTTCAGTCTTTTTAAATTTTCAGACTTGTTTTGTGACCTAACATATGGTCTATCACAGCGAATGTTCCATGTGCACTTGAAAATAATGTATATTCTGCTGTTGTTTGGGTTGAGTGTTCTTTCTATCTCTGTGGGGTCTAATTGGTTTACAGTGCTGTTCATTTTCTCTATTTCCTTATAGATTATCTGCCTAGATTTTTTATCAATTATTGAAAATGGTGTTTTCAATTTTCTATTATTGTAAAGCTATCTATTTCTCTCTACAATTCTGTCAATATTTGTTTCATGTATTTTGGGTCTCTGTTGTGGGCTATGTATATGTTTATGGTTGATGTATCTTCTTGATGAATTGACCTTTTATCAATTTGTCTTTTTTAACAGTTTTTGAAATAAAATCTATTTTGTCTGATATCAGTATAGCCACCCCTGCTCTCTTTTTGTTACTATTTGTGTGGAATATCTTTTCCATCCTTTAACTTTCAGCCTATTTGTGTCTTTGTACCTAAAGTGAGTCTCTTTTAGATAGCGTATAGTTGAATCATGCTGTTTTATCTATTCTGCCAGTCTCTGCCTTTTGATTGGGGAGTTTGATCCATTTACACTTAAAATAATTATTGACAAGGAAAGACTTACTTCTGCTGTTTTGCTATTTGTATTCTGTATATCTTATAGATTTTTGTCTCTCATTTCATCCATTGTGCCTTCTTTTATGTTTAGTTTCTATTTTTCTAGCGAGCTGTTTTGATTCTTCTCATTTCCTTTTGTGATGATTTTTAAAGATTTTTTTTGGTGGTTACCATGGAGATTCATGTAACATCCTAAATTGAAAACAATCTGTATTAAATTGATACTAACAACTTCAACAACCTATAAATATGCTGCTTCTATACATCTCTGTCCTCCCCTGCTTATGTTGTTGTCACAAATTACATTTTTATGCACTGAATGCCCTATAACATAGATTTATAATTATTTTTATGTATGTGTCTCTTAAGTTCTGTAGGAAATAAAATGTAGAGTTACCAACCAAAAATGCAATAATACTCACTTTTATATTTGCCCATATTTTTACCTTTACTGAAAATCTGTGTTTCTTCATATGACTTAGAGTTACTTTTTATTCTTCTCTCAATTCAGCCCAAAGTATTCCCTTTAGCATTTATTATAGGGCAGATCTAGTGGTAACAAATTCCTTTAGCTCTTGTTTGTCTGGGAATGTCTTAATTTCTCTTTCATTTCTGAGGGAAAGTTTTTCTGGATACAGAATTTTCACTTGATGGGTTTGTTTTCTCTTTTAACACTTTATCATTTCACTGTCCCTTGGCTTCCATGGTTTCTGATGAGAAAAAAGCCTTTACAGTTATTAAGGATCCCTTGTTTGTGGTGAGTTGCTTCTGTCTTGTGGCTCCCAAGACGCTTTCTTTCTCTTTCTCTTTCAGCAGTTTGATTATAATGTGTCTCAGTGTGGGTCTTTTTGAGTTTATCCTCCTTGGACTTCGTTAAGCTTCTTGGGTTTGTAGCTTCATGTCTTCTGTTAAATTTGGGAAGTTTTTAGCTATTGTTTTTTCAAATATTCTTCCTGCCCCTTTTTCTCTCTCTTTTTCTTCTGAGACTCCCATAATGTGTATATTGGTCTGTTTACTGGTGTCCCACAGATCTCTCAGGTTCTTTTCATTTTTCTTCATTTTTTTTCTTTCTGCCAGTCAGACTCAATAATTTAAATTGTCCTGGCTTCAAGTTTGCTGATTCTTTCTTCTGCCTGCTAAATGTGCTGTTGAATACCTCTAGTGTTTCTTTTCTTTTTTCATTTCAATTTTTGTGCTTTTCAGCTCTGGAATTTCTATTTGGTCCCTTTTAAAAATTTTGCTATTTATATTATCATTTATTTATTTTGTTTGCCTTACTTCCTTGTCAGAGCTCTCCTTTAGCTCTTTGGGCATATGTAAGACAGTGTTTTATACTCTTTGTCTAATAGGCCCTATCTCTGGCTTTCCTCAAGGGTGATTTCTGTCGATTTATCTTGTTCCTTTCCTTAGCCATACTCTCGTGTTTTTTTGTATACCTTGTGATTTTTGTTTTTGTTGTTGATAACTGGACGTTTGACTATTATAATATAGTAACTGAAAATCAGATTCCCCCTTTCTGCAGGGTTTCCTGAGTTTTTTCGTTTGTTTGTTTAAAACTGTAGTAGTCCATTTTATTAGTGACTTCCCTAAATTATTATTTCCAGGACTGTATTCCCTGTTTATATGGTTGCTGAAGTCTCTGTCCCTTAGCTTGTGTTTAGCCAATGTTTTCACAGAGATTTCCTTGGATGGCAGGACCTCTCCCAGTTTTTGCAAAATGATTCTGTGCTGGGACCCTCCTTCAAAACTTAGCCAGGCTTACACTGTGCCTGGGAATTGGCACTAGGAGAAAGCTTAGGGTCTTCTCAGGTCTTTTCTGAGCATGCGTCTTGCCCTGGGTGACTGTCTAATTCTCCAGTATACATATCCTAAATTCCCAGAGAAATGCTCCCCAATTTTGCCTTAGGCAACCTTTTGTAGGTTTGGGTTGTAATCTTTTGCCCTACGTGTGTGAGGGTTGTTAATTCAGCTTGAGGTGTTTCCAGCTTTCCAGCTTTGAGTGAGACAAAACCAAGGAGTGTCTTGCATCATTCTTTCAGGTAGCCCCCAGACAGGTTAGAACAGACATATAGATTATTTTGTGAAAGGTGGTGCTCTGCTTCCTCCAAAAACAGAGATATAGTCCCACACCAGTAACACAGGCTGTTGCCTGTTTAAGATGGCTGCTGCTTTAAGACTATTGCCACTTTAAGACTGTGGCCACTTTAACACACCTGCCACTTTATGGTCACTGCCACTTTAAGACCTCTACCACGCAAGAGAGGGATGAGGTAGGGCTTGTCAAATTGATATAAAGCTTACTGTTTTGAGGTGCCCTTTTCTTTATTTCTTTTTTTTTTTTTTTTGATTCAGCACTGGCTTGGTTGCTTTAAACTTTTGGCTGTTTTCCAGAGTTCACAGACTTGGTTCTGACAATTTCTTCTTGTTTTTCTGTTTCCTTGTGGGGATAAAAGTTTAGGTTTTTCTACTCTATGTTTTGCTGATGTTCAGCACTAAACTCTTATTTTTTAAAGCTGATGACTTTTTAAAAATTTTGCCCATTGGCAGGAGTATGCAATCAAATGGTATAGGAACAAGAAATTGTGGCTAGTTTTGTTTGATTTGGCATAGGCTTTCTACCTTACATATTGTACCAATTATGATTAATTGTCCCATTTGGAGACAGATATGCTGATAGAACTAAGATATAAGTCTTTATTTCTATTATAAATTTGAACTAGTACTTTTAAGTATATAAAAAATTAGGCTCTAATTTAAATTGACTTGGGCTTCTCCATTGTTCTGTTGTGGAGTTGACCTTGCTAAGCATTTAAAAAACGTTACCTAGGAATTAGGGTTAGTTTGAGATCTTGTGATCAGAAAGCTAAAATCTGAAAAACAGCAGCAAACAATAGAACTTAGATGTAGAAGGAACCCTATAGATTATATTATTCCAGTGATTCTCACATCAGAGTCAAAAAGAGAGCCCTGAAACCACATATTCTGAGGCCCTACCCTACTGAATCGAATATCCAGGGGTTAAATCTGAGAATCTATATTTCAAAAATTTCTGTAGTTGATTCTCATCTGTAGGTAGATTTGGGAACAAATGATAAAAGTTAACTCTCTAAATTTAAGGTGGAAGAAAGATGAGGCCCCAGTACGTAAAGAGACTTGACCACAGTGGGTACCTCTTTAGAGTTAATAAACTATCTCATAACTTTGTTATTCTGGAAAGGAAGACCACACTTTTTAGAAAACACAGGAAGGAAGGAAAAAAGGAAAGAAGGGAGGGAGGAGAGAAGAAAGAAAAGAAAATTCAGTCTTGTTAAAGTTAGTAGGATAAAGACGTTTTTTAAATTAGTATAGAATCTACAAGATACCAACAGATGGTTTGAAAAAACTTTCCTACTAAATAGTTGGTTCTGAAGATACAAATTTATATCAATTCTTGCTTATCTTTACAAATAGTTGTGGACAATAAAGCAGAAAATCTTGTTTGGAAGGCAATTAGAAGATGGTTTATATTTGTCTTTGAAGACTATTTTTATGCTTATGTAACCAACATATTGAACACACAAGACTCATGAAGTATAAACATAAAGCAACTTTATTTTGGCTTCCTTTGTTCCCTTGAAGCATTGTAGGTAGAGCAAGTTCTTCCTCTGCCCCATGAAAACTCGGGCAGACCCTGTGACTTTTGTGGTCATTCTTAGGTAAGACAAAGTCTTCCAGTCAGAATTAAAATGTCCATGTTCATGTAATACACAAAAGTTGTAACTTGATTCGAAACTAAGGTTTTCCCCGCATTTCTTAACTGGGGGGTGCTACATGGGATAGCCGTTAATGGAGAACAAAGGACTTGCCAGCCCTCTTCCATCACTTCTCCTCCTACTCTCCATCTTGCTAAGCTGGTTCCTGGGTTGGAGGATGCACAAGGAGAAGAGGAAAGGAAGCAGGAAAATTCTTCAGCCACGGATGCTGACTGATGGTCTAATACATGCCTTTTCTGGGCTTCAATATAAAACTGATTCTCCTGTGAGCACTTTCGTGAGTTCCTTGGACATTGCTCACTTCTACTTCTCTGTTATCACTGAGAATCTCTTATCTCTGTTCTAGGTGAGGCCTCCTGGACAGTCCCTAAGACATCCCCATCCTGCCTGTCTCACACGCTTATATATGAAGATTATTCCTTGCTTGCATGCCTTTACCTCATACAGAGCTCTTATTTGAACATATTTTGGGATTCCATATTTATTGTCTTGCAGTGGAGTCACTGAAAATAGTAAGACTCTTTCAAAAGTTTATGCTCCAAATTGAACTTCATCCTATGGCCAGTAGTGGTATATGGAGTTTCTTAGACTATTTCAGAATTGTCTGACATTTGGGAACTGATAAAACTTACATCAAATATTAGACCAGTTTCTGATAAAATCTGGAAAATCTTTCCCTTCTCAAATGCACTGTAAACTATTCATTACTTACAATAGATGTCAATCCTTTCAAGGAAGATATGGATCCCTCACCAAGCATGTCTCAGTATAACAACGTCTAATTAGCCCTTCCCTGCTAAATGAATAGAAAATTCAGAAAATTGGCCATTTTGCTGCCAGTGACGCCCAACTCTGCCTGAGCATTGGAATCATATGAGGAAATTTTTAGACACGTAGGCTCTGCAGCTTCACTACAAACCTATAGAATCGGGAGCTGCAGAGTGGGTTCCAGGAGATCTGAGGTTCCAAGACTCCCCTAGGTCATTCTGATAGCCTACTTAAGCCAAGGTCCTTCTTGGGGACTGGAATATCTGCAGGTGTATTCCCCAAACTCCTACAGTGTTCCACTTTCAGAGCTTTCCTTCTATTGTCTATTGATCATTAAAATAAAGGTCACTCAGAGAAAATCGACACAGCAACTATTCCAAGTAAAGTCACTAGAGCTAATAATATACTTCAGTCCCCCATCCTCTGAAAAATTTACACCAAGAAATCCAGAAACTTGAAAGAGGGATTGGGAATAAACACGTCTTATGTAACTTTTATGTGCATTAATCTTTCTGATTTTAAAGTTCTTCTTTGTTACTTTCTTAAACTCCTGTAGACCAATATTGTTGTTTTAAGAAAGTATTCATTATAATCAAAATTTGTTGTAACAAAGCAATTTACTTTTGCTCTGGAATTTGTGTGTGTGTGTGTTGATTTGGGGCCCTGAATTTAACTCACAGCACCAGCAGGTTGAGAAAAAGTGAAATAGAGCCATGGTGTAGAAATTTTTTTAATAAGAAGGAAGTTTAGCTCATTTTGTGTGATCTTTCCTGAAGAGGGTCTTGAATCATGTTTTTGATGCTTTGGAATCAGTGGCTCCATTTCCGTAGTTGACTCTCCTAGTCTTCCGTCCAAACCTAGTTTCTCTCTCCTGCCAAAAACATCTAGAGGCAGGTGTCAGTCATTTGTTTTGGGGCAGTTAACAAATGAGTAAAATATAAAACCACAGGTGGTTGTCAGTATTTTACAATGTAACTTTGTGGTTGTTTGGGAGGTAAAATACTGAATCCATGCTATAAAATTCCGTATATATATTTCGATTTCTGTTGTTCCAGCAAAGAAACAGCCATAGGTTGTGTTATTCAAAATAAACTACATTTCAATTTTTTTTTGCAATTAGTAGCAACTTTTCTAGAGCCCACTTCACTAGTAAAGGAGAATCCTGAAAAGGTTTGAGGAGGCAGCTTTCATACTTTGTTAACCACAATACAGATTCGACTAGCTTTGAAATACAGGAGTTGTTTAGGGTTGTGTTTATGGCTAGTCGGAGTCAGGGGTTGGGTAAGAAGACAACGGGCTATGGATCCTTTCTCTGTAATTTGCTGTTGTATTCCGTTCACACCCCTTTGAAGATCAGAGTGGAATTAACCATCTGCAGTATTTTGATGTATCTTTGTGGTTCTGAAATGCCAGTTAGTGGCTTAGTGCTTGGCTAGCTGTGTAAGTCACCCAAGATAGTTTGGTAAAAGTATAGATTCCCAACTTTTCTGTTCCCTCTTTTTTTTTTTCCAGTTGGTCTGGGATAGTGCCTGGGAGTTAAAGGTCTCCAGCAGACAGGTATGGGAATTATTGCCCAAGAGGCTTCTGAGTTGGTGTCCAAGTCAAGAATGTTATGAATTGATGGAATTTCAGTATGGAAGCTACCACCACAAATTCCATGATTTTTCCCTCCAAATTTACAGGTGTGACTGTATCCGCAACAAAATGTGGGTTGCAGCCTTTGGAGTGATTTCTGCTGCCTTGGCAGTGGTGAGCGGCTTTGGCCTGATGTTGTACATTGGGGTACCATTTGTGATCATAGTTGCAAATTCACCATTTCTTATTCTAGGTGAGTAAACCAAAACATGAGGCTACACATTGTGTATGTGGGATGTGGGGTAGTTAAGGGAAGGAGCTTATGTTAGATTAAGCAAAATAACTATCTAGAGGTGGCTCTACAGATCCAAAATGAGGGGTCAAGAAAAAAGAAAATCAAATTGAATCATGTGCCTTTAGAGTTGGAAGAATCTATACCTCAAATGGAAAAATACAGATAAGGGATGTGAACAGGCAGTTCACACATACACCCCAAATATCCAAAATACAAGTCACTGAAACTATAAGAAAAAATATTTGACCTCTCAATTAATCAAGGGATGCAAAATAACCAAATGTGAGACACCTTGTTTTCTTATTAGATTAATAAATATTAGCAAGATTGAAGGTTTGGGGAAGGTTGTGTGCAAATGAACACTCTCATATTCTTCTGGGGGAGAATTGTAGATGGGTACAGCCTTGTTTTAGTCCAATTTTGCAACAAATCAAAAGATTTAAAAATGAAAAAGGGAATACTCTGACCTACCAATTCCATTTCTAGGAATTTCCACATCTAATAATTGGACAAGTGCTCAAAAAAGCAGAACAAGTATGTTCATTTCAGTGTGATTTTGAATAGGAATGTATTGAAAACAACCTAATCCCATATCAACGTAGGATGGATCAACTCATACATAGCATATGAAAATCTTGGAATCATATTCAGTCTTTAGAAAGAGGTAGATATATAATGTTAAATGGAAAATGCTGGTTATGAAACAAGATACTTGAGACAGATACGGTTCTATGTGTATGTTTGTATAGAAGAAATTCTGGGTGAATATCCCATAATAATGTTAGCAGGGATTATTCCTGAAGGGTGGAATTACAGTTGTTTAAATTTTTTCTTTCTATTTTCCTATACTTTCAGAATTTGTTTACAATAAGCATGAGAAAGTAAGCAACTTGGAAGAAATAATACTGGGTTTCCTGGGGGAGATAACGGATGAGCTGTATGCTGGATGTCTGCTTGTTTATTCTAGCTCTTCAGGGCACACCTTCCCAGCACACAGTCACGCTTAATCACTCAGTGTTCCCCACAGCCATAAATAAGTACAAAGTGTATATAATTGATTTAATATAAAGCATTTTGTATAGTCTGTGTATACATAGGAATGCAAGTGTGTGTGTGTGTGTGTGTGTGATTTCAGCAACTCAAGGAAGAAATGTGTGAGGACAGTGTCTGAACAAGGTTCTATAAATAATAAAATTAGTTTTTAAACAACTAATAAATGTTAATAAGTTCATTCTTTGTCCTTAGCACTGCTGATTCTTCTCTTTTGTCCAGCTGAGCGCTGTTGAAATCCTCAAAGCTGAGCAGTGGGAGTGTCAGGATGCGGTTCATGACATTACGTAGACTTAAGCTTCGGTCTAGACCCTTCCCTCTTGATCACACCCGTAGAACGTGTGAATTAGAGGCAAAGTTGCAATTCCCAGTGCCCTCCCATGTCATCCATGGAGAAGATCCCCCAAAATTGAACTTAAGATTGGCATTTCAGTTCCAAGTATTGATTTTGTATCGATATACATGGAATCAAAGGTGTCCATACTAGAGTGACAGTAGTGTCAACTCTAGTAGACAATCTGAGGGAGGTGAAATTTACTTGCAACATGCTCATGCTGTCCTTTCTAATCTCCTTTCTTCTTTATAGCCCTCCTTCCCCAGTCTTCAGTGATGATTTCAAAGCCCTCAAATGTTCTATCCTCTTTATTCCAAACCAGTCATGAAACGTCGTTGTGGAAAAGAACTAATCACCTAGTAGGCACTAATAAGTAAAAGGTTCTTAAGGTTTACTTTGGTACATAGTTCTGATCTCAAGAGTACTTGCATTTTAATGAAATAATGCCTTAACCTGGGCAAGTGAAAGTTGAATGATAACATTCCAAGTATCAAAAACAGACTAGCAGGAAAACTACATTTGTGTGTGTGTGTGTGTATGTCTATAAACTATACCGTGCCTCTGAAATCATACCATGTTGATAGCTAGATGCTAGCTGTAGAACAGATAAGTCCAGCTTATATTTTAAGCCACAGAATGTTGGCCCAGTGTGTTTGTGCATTAGTGTGAAGTAGTTTGTGGGAAAAAATTGTCTCTCCTGTGATCTAATTGAATCAAAGATACATTGCTAATCCTGCTTTGACTAACACCCAGGCAACCAGGTTTCCTGACTCATCATTAAAACACCCTAAATGAAGACTAGGAGTAGAGTATACTGTGCTATGGGCAAATAATAGTGTACAAAGCACAGAGTTATTACAGAGGAAGGAATGGTGAATTCTGTTGTGAATTCAGAAGCAACCAGAGAAAGCATCAAAGTAGCACCAAAGCACAGATTGGGCAAGATAAATAAGACCTTAAGAGATGGACAAAGAAAATGGTTTGATCTGTTTAATTTTTAATGGATATTAATATGTATGAAGATACTGTTTCCTTTTTTAACAGGTGTTGGGGTCGATGACATGTTTATCATGATTTCTGCCTGGCAGAAGACCAGCCTCGTGGATAGCATAAAACAGCGGCTGTCCAATGTCTATTCAAAAGTGGCAGTGTCCATTACAATAACCACCACCACCAACGTCCTGGCTTTCTATACAGGCATTATGACCTCCTTCAGGTCCATACAATACTTTTGCATCTATACAGGAACAACCCTGCTCTTTTGTTATTTGTATAACATCACCTGTTTTGGAGCATTTCTGGCCCTGGATGGGAAAAGAGAAGTAGTCTGTCTACGCTGGTTGAAAAAGTCAGAAACTCCTGACCAAAAATGTTCCTCATTAAAAAAGTCCTGCTGTCTCCCATTTGAGTCTCTCCCAGAGGAAAATGAAGCTGAAATCCATCCAATGAATTTGTTCTTTAGAGACTATTTTGGGCCTTTTCTCACAACCACTGAGTCCAAGTTTTTTGTAGTGCTTATATACATTTTGTACATCGTAAGTAGTATATATGGGTGTTTCCAAGTGGAGGAAGGTTTAGACCTTCGAAATTTGGCAAGTGACGATTCATACATCACACCATATTTTAATGTAGAAGAGGAGTATTTTTCAGATTATGGCCCCAGGGTTATGGTTATCGTTACTGAAGCTCTTGATTACTGGGATAAAGATGCTAGGCAAAAATTGGAAAAATGTCTGGCAGATTTTGAAAACAATAACTATGTAGATAAAAGTCTTACAGAGTTTTGGTTACGAGAATATGTAAAATATATGGAAAATAACAGACAAGATGTAAATGATAAGAATACTTTTATAAACAGTATTTCCAGTTTTTTAACGGATTTTCCACTTTTTAAGTGTGATATTAATATTTCATCATCACATGAAATCATTTCTTCTCGGGCCTTCATTCAGACCGTAGGTGTTTCTTCTTCAACCAATAAGAAGATGATGTTACTCCAGTTCCGAAGCCTGGCTGAAAAGTGTGAAATTCCCCTAATGGTGTATAACAGGGCATTCATATATTTTGATCAGTATACTGCAATATTAGAAAACACCGTTCGAAATGTCGTTGTTGCATCAGCAGCTATGTTCATCGTTTCCTTATTGTTAATTCCTCATCCACTGTGTTCCTTGTGGGTGACTTTTGCTATTGCTTCTGTGATTGTGGGAGTCACAGGTTTCATGGCATTCTGGAAAGTCAATCTTGATTCCATATCCATGATTAATCTTGTCATTTGTATAGGGTTTTCTTTCGATTTTTCTGCACACATTTCCTATGCATTTGTTTCCAGTTCCAAGCCCTCAGTAAACCAAAAAACAATTGAGGCATTGTATCTGCTAGGCTACCCGGTGTTACAGAGTGCAATTTCAACAGTAATAGGGGTGTGCGTTTTAGCTGCAGCTAAAGCATACATCTTCAGAACATTTTTTAAGATTATGTTTCTCGTTATGTTATTTGGGGCTGCTCATGGCCTAATTTTTATTCCAGTATTCTTAACCTTTTTTTGAAGGCTTGTTTGAATATCCACTAACAAATCAAAGACCAATTATAGAATTCCTGATTGCCCCAATCCGATCTGATAAAAATGCACTATTAGGAATAGTGAATAAACTAAAAACAAAGGCATGTTTTCTTGGCTTGGAAATCCCATTTAAAAATGTTATTTAAAATATCCTGAGAAAAATTAATTAGTCTTATATTAAAATATCTTTACTAAATTAGGAAGTGTTGTCATCTTTATTATAGTCTATACAATCAAGTATAAGGTATAACTTTCCAGTTATTTTTTCCTTTTATTTCATCATTAGAAATTTATGCCTGGAATTCAACTATTTTATATATTATACTATAAATGTAATATTATTTTCATTGTGCTTCCTATATGCATCATTATGTAAAAGTGAAACTTATTGTCATTTATTCTCCCAGTCTGGGGCTTTTCTATGCATTTTCTTAGTGGTGTATTTTCATGAACTGAAGTTTTTAAAGTTTTGAAATCCAATTTGTCGTTTGTTTATGGTTAGTACTTTCTGTATCCTAAGAAATCTTTGCCTATTCCAAGGTTAAAAAAAATTCATCTATGTTTTCTTCTCAAAGCTGATAATTTTAATTTGGGTCTATGATCTATAGACCTGTGTTTGTTGAGGAGTATGGATAGAGGTTCATTTTCTTCTCATAACAGTTATCCATTTGTCTCAGCATCATTCGTGAAAAAGGCTATCCTCTCAGCCAAGGATTAACTTGGTACCTCTGTCAAAGACTCAATCGACAGTTTATGTGTGGTTCTATTTTTGTGCGTTGATGTGTTCGTCTATACTAAAGCCAATACCGCATGCCTTGATTACTAAAGCTTTATATTAATTCTTGAAGTTAGGTTGTATAAGTTGTCCACCAGTTTTCTTCTTTACCAAATTGTTTTGGCCATTCTAGGTTCTTTGCATTTAGATGCTAATTTTAGAATCACTTGTCAACTTGACAAAAAAGCCTTCTGGGATCATGACTGGGTTATGGTGAATCTACAAATCAATTTGGGGAAAATAGATATCTTAGCAATATGGAATCTTCCAATCCATGAATATGGTTTATCTCTCCACTTCTTTAATTTCTCTCAGGAATGTCGTAGAGATTTAGGTAGATTTTACTTCTAAGTATTTTTATTTTTTATGGCATAGTAAATAATATTAATTTTAAATTCCTTTTCCATTTTTTTACTAGTACATAGGAATACAATTGATTTTGGTATACCTACCTTATATTGTATAACTTTGTTAGGTTCATTTATTAGTTCTTATAGATTTTTGTAGCTCTTTAGTAGTTTTTATCTATGCAGTTATGTAAAGATCACATAAAGACCATTTTATTTCTTCCTTTATAATCTTTGTCTCTTATTTGCCTTATTGCACTGGCTTAAAATGTCCAGTAAAATGTGGGAAAATGTACTAAGAACAGACATCATAGCCTGCTTCCCAACTCTAGGAAACATGTTCAGTATTTCATCATTAAGTATGATGATTACCTGGAGGTAATTCATGACTGTTTCTATCAGATTGAGGAAGCTCCTTTCTACTCTAGTGTGCTGAGATGTGTTATCATGAATGAGTATTGAATTTTGTCAAATAATTTTTGTCCATTAAGATTATCATGTCATTTTTCTATTTTAATCTGTGAATGTGGCAACTTATGTTGAATAACTTTTTAATATTATACCAACATTCCTAGGATGACTCACATTTGGTCATGGCATACTATTATTTTCATACATCGCCGTCCCTGTTTTGTTAATACTTTGTGAGTGATGTTTGTTCCTGGAATCATGAAGGATATTGGTCTGCAATTCCCTTTTCTTGTAATGTCTCTCTCAGGTTTTGATATCAGGATTATGCTGCCCTCAGAAAATGAACTGGTAAATAGCCCTCCTCTTTAATTTCTGAAATATATGATGTATGGTTGATGTCATTTGATGTCATCATTTTGATATCGTCTTTCCTTAAATGTTTCGTAGAATTCACCAGTGAAGTCTTCGGTGCATAGAGTTTTTCTGGGAAGGTTTTTTATTTCAAATTCACTTTCTTTAACTACTATAAAGCCATTCAGATGTTCTGTTTCTTCTTGGGTCAGTTTTGGTATGTTTTGTCTTACAAGGAATTTATCCATTTCATTAAGTGGCCAATTGATTATGTTCTTATCATTTTAATGTCTCTAGTGATGTCCCCTCTGTAATTCTTAAAATTAGTAATTTGTATTATATCTCTTTTACTTCCTTTTTTTTTTTTTGGAGGAAGATTAGCCCTGAGCTAACATCTGTGCCCATCGTCCTCTACTTTATATGTGGGATGCCTGCCACAGCGTGGCTTGATAAGCAGTGTGTAGGTCTGCACCCGGGATCCGAACCAGTGAACCCCGGGCCACTGAAGCGGAGTACTGGCAAGCTTAACTGCTCTGCCACTGGGCTGGCCTCTATCCTTTATTTCTTGATCAAGAGATTGTCAATCTTATTAAATTTTTCCAAGAATCAACTTTTGGCTTTATTGATTCTCTTTATTATTTCTCTATTTGCTGACTCATTGGTTTCTACTCTATTCCTTCTTGTTTTCTACTTTGAGTTTAATTTTCTCTTCATTTTCTAGCTTTTTAAGGTGGTTAATATGTTAAGTCATTGATTTTAAATCTTTATTCTTTTCTGAGAAAGCTTTTAATGCTATACGTTTCCTTCTGTTTTAACTGTATCCACAAATTTTTATATGATAGGTATTCATTTCAAAATAAGTTCCCATTTTGCTTGGGATTTCTTCTTTGACCATGGATCAAACGATGCCTTTATTTTCTCTTCATTTTTCAAGAATACTTTAACTGGATGTAGAATTCCAAGTTGCAAGGGTTTTTTTCTTTCAGCACTTTAAAAATGTCATTGCACTGTCTTCTTGATGTAATGCTTTGATTAGAATTCAGCCTTCATTGTGATATTGTTGTTCTCTATAGAAAATGCTTGATTTTTTCTCTAGCTGCTTTGAAGATTTTTTTCTTTATTATTGGGTTTTCAACAATTTGACTATGATATGGCTGTGTAGGGTGTTTTTTCTAATCAACCTTCTTGGGTATCTTTGAGCTTTTAGGACCTGTGGCCTGATATTTTCCATCATATTTGGAAATATTCTGGCCTTTATTTCTTGAAATGTTTTTCTGCCACATTGTCTCTCCCCTCTCCTTCTAGGACTCCAATTTCAAATATGTTCTTGTTATTTTCAGTTGGTTCATAAAATTGTAATATTCTAAGTTTGCATTTTATCATTAATAAATTTGAATTTGTTGACACCTTCAATAGACTCTTCTCTGTAGCCTATATTTTATTGAAAAAATATTCTTTCTATGTATAGTGAGATTCCTGGTAAGCTCAGGAAAATTCTGCTATGTGAAGGTTATTAATTATGCTTTTATGTTTGGAAATGTTTCAATAATTTGGTCTAAATATTTTCATCATTACTGTCTTTTTTTATTTTATTGAGATTGTCATTTTTAGATAAATATTTTATAACACAAAATTCATCAAATAAGTTGTCTCTATTTCTGATTGCTTTAAATGTTTTGCCAAACCACATGGAGATGTTGAAGAATAAGAGAGCTTTTGAATTTCATTCCATTCACTATAGAATGTAAATTTATCCCCCAAATGGAAGCTCATCAAAAATTCTTCTCACAAAATTAAAACGCACCATTATAAAATTTCAAAATTAAATCAGGTACACTGAGCTCTCCTTGTTTGATTTATTCATTTCCTTTCTCACTTTTGTAGTGACAATTTCAATGTTTTCTATTTATAAACTTTGTTTTCAATAATTCCAATTTACTACTAAGGCTTCAAAACTTTAAGTTTCTATGGTGCTCCCCTCATTGAACACTTTGATTGAAGATTCACAACTGATTTTGAACAAATTGCAACAAAAACAAATAGAGGACTCATTCAGAAACGGTTCGGTACAGCTGTAGGGCACTAGATTGATTTTCAAAGCAGTTCTTCATAAAATCAAGCATTTGTAAAATCTGGCTGATTTTGGACAGCTAAGATGAAAAAGTGCATACTGTAATGCTTGAACATTTTTTAATTCAACCTCAGCTTAATCACCAAATATTTGCTGTTCACTTCCTTTAGCATTTTATTAGCTCATCTTGCTCCTTCTTCATGTAGTCCTCACATGTAACCTTTGGCTATACAGTCAGACTTACAAACAAAAGCTATTTGGCTGAGTATAGGTCACTGATAAGTTTCCTATGCTGTTGTTAACTCTTGTCTGCCGCAGCCCTAACTGGTTTTCTACAGTTGTCCTGGTATACCACCTAATTTAAATTTGTCCAGGATGTCTCATTTTCAATGAAGTATTATTATTAATAGTTGAATTAAAAGAAGCCTGGATTGGTTTGCTAGACTACTGCTTTTTACTTTCAGATTCTGCCACGTCTGGCCTAGTGATGTGGGTGACACAAGTACACTGAATAGAATTCCCACTGTAACACGTGGTTAACTCTGAAAGTCACCCACTGATACACCACCTCCCTTCAAGATCCTTTACAAATGCTATGTAACTAACACTTCTCTTTCACTGGCAGTGAGCAGAGTGCTCACTGAGTAAAATGAAGGGGGCTCAGACAGGAGTGGTTAGGGACAGCTATCTCTCCATTGCATTCTTCATTGGTAAAGTTGTATTAGCCCTTTCAATAAATGTCTCAACCTTTTAGTGGCTTATCACAACAGAAGTATATTTCTCACTCATGTAACAGTCACTGTGGATCCTCCTGGTCAGTGAGTAGCTCTCTTGTCCATGGTAACTCAGGGACCCAAGTTCCTGCCAGCTTACCACACCACAATTCAAATGGGCTCCTTGGCTGCCTGTGTCTAGATGGCGGATGGGACAGAGAACTTCTTAAAGGTCTTGGCCTGTAGGTGACACACATCACTTCCAGTTACATGCTGTAGTTTTATTAGTCACCTGGCCACACATATAAGTCAAAGGAACTACAAAATGTAGTCCTTGACTGGACAGCCATGTTTCAATCGCAATTCCATATTATGCAAAGGTAGCACAATTTTTGCTTGCCAGCAAGTACTCAATGTCATTGATTCTTACATTACTAAAATAAATTCCAGACAGATCAATATTTCAATGTTTAAAAAAAGTGGATAACTGTAATCACAGAAAGGGAAAAGTCTGTCTATTATGACACAAAATTTAGAACTCATTAAAAAAGCATTAGTTAATTCAACTACAAACATAAGTATGGCAACCAACAAAATGGTGGCAAGGGAGGGTGGGCAGGGGCACTCGTGATTCCAAACACAGGAAAATGTTCCTTTCAATCAAGAAGAAGCACCAACAGTCCAAAAGGAAAACCAGAAAAAGATACAAGATGATAGTTCAAACAAAGAGGAAATATGACAGTTCTAAGCAATAAATTAAACATAAAACCAAAATAAGATACCAGTGGCACAAATCAAACATTCTAGGATAGGCTATAGCAACTCAGAACCTCATACACTACTCATGAGAGTGTAAACTGATACAACTTCTATGGATATTAATTTATCAGTGGCTCTAGAAACTTAAAAGGGTACATCCTTTGGTCTAATAAATCCACTTCTAAAAAGTTATCTCACAGAGTTCTTGTGCTCTGAATAAAAGACATTCATTCACTTAGCACTATTTATAACAGCAAAAGACTAAACAAACCGCAAGTCTATCAATGGGATTATGGCTAATTAATTTATGTTTTACCAATACATTGGAAAGTTACAGAGCAAGTTGAAAGTTAAAATAAATTTACACGCACTAACATGTTAAGATCCTTGGACTTACTAGGTGAAAAATGTAACTTGCATACACTAATAATACAATAATATAAAAAAAGATATTTGCATATATTGTGATATGCCTGCAAATGCATAGGAAACGGTTTGTAAGGATAAACAACCCCCCCTTTTTTTTCCCAACAATTCCTTTAAGAAAAGTAATGGGATAGAAGGAGGGTGTAGGGTTGAGTTTTTGTTTTTGTGGGGTTTTTTAACTTTTCATTTTATGTAATTACTCCTAACTTTTTATGAGAATGTATGTACATATTACGTTTTTAGTTAGAGAACAAAAATAACTGAATTAGGTGTGCCAGGCTCAGAGAAGACTTCCCTGAGGACGGTGCTACTGGACGAGCTCCAGAAACTAAAAGCTGCTGCTTACAACACACGTAATATCTGTGCCATTTGTGTGTGTGTGTGTGTGTGTGTGCCTGTGAATGAGCCAAACTCTCCCAATAAATTGTGAGTCATGGAGGACAGGCATGCATTTCATTCGCCTTTAAGAGGTGTTTCTTGTAGTAACTGAATGAACTCCGAGGGGATAGGCACGCCACAGGCAAATTTGGGGCTACTTGGACTACCAGTCAAACTGATGTGGGTCCAGCGAGCCAAGGAGGCGAAAGAAAGATTTCTTGGACTCTCAAGGTCTGGCAGTAGTGCTATTTTATTTACAGAATAGTGTGGAATAGCATGGGGACAAGACCCATGGGCAGTAAAGAGCTGCTGCAAACATGGGTTGAGAGTAGGGCTAAATTTAAGGCTCAGGTATGTGAGTTATCTCTTTACAAGACAAAGGAAGGAATATGTAAAAAAAAGTCATTAAAATGGTATCAGTGCAGGTGGGGTCTGGTTATTAGGTGGTCCTTTAACTTTAGGTAAGAATCAGACTGGATTAAGTCAGGACATCCTATGCTTCCCGGAGGATGTTGGTGGTGGGGGGAGTCAGTTACATGAGGTTACCAGACAGGCACAATAAACAAGAGCAAGATCACTATGCAGACTTAAGTCCTTGCCTTCCCCATTAAGAGTTTCTAGAGATAAGGTCATCCCCCCTTCCTCCCAGTGCAGAGAGGGAGACACCCCTACAGATGGAGATCTCCCTTACAAACATAAATGTCTCCCAAGAAAGGTCAAGCAAATTCCACTCCTCAGAGCTTCCTTCCCCTCTGCAGTTTTTTAAAAGTAACCAGTCCAAAATAATCCTCATCAAAACGACGTGCTCACCAACAAAACCTCCAGCATCCCGGGCGCGAGCAGCCTGACCTCAAACAGACTTCCCTAGAATTTCTCCAGGAAACCGTCCGGTGGGGTGGAGATGGGCACCCTGCCCAGTAGCCACTTCCTAATCTGCTGCCCTGCTTGAGAACGTTGCCTTTCCTTCCCGGAAATGAGCCTTAGTCCCTCTAAGGCTGCTCCCAAGGAAGATTCCAAGGTGAGCCGATTCCTAGCCTGGATTCTGAAGCACAGCTGGAACAGGAAGTGAAACTGGAGCCAGAAGAGGAGGCGAAAGCCAGGCCTGGACCTGCTTGTCAACCAGGAGGAGCTCCAGTACACTCGTCACTTGGCACAGGGATCAGAGTGGCTGGGGTTCAAGAGAACAGTTGGAGCTCCTCTAGAAGGAAGAGTAGTGCTGGGGATCAGGGGCCCATCCAAGCCGCGTGTCCAGACCTAGGTCACAGGTATTCTGGGCATCTAAAATAAGTGGAGATCAGCGTTGGAGCAGTTTCAGCAGACGTTCTGGTTTTCAGAGCACAGGCTGAACCCAAGCCAAGCAGGAAGTCACACCTGTTCCTTCCGATTTCTGGGGTCTGGGCATAAATTTGAGGAGAGAGAGGGCCCTAATAGGTAAAGGGTCTTGATGACAGTGGGTGGCTCTAATAAATCACCTCATAATTTCTGGAGAGGAAACCACACCTCCCAGAAAACAAACAAAAAAGGGGGAGGGAGGGGAGTGAGGGAGAGGAGGGAGAGGCAGAATGAAAAACTGTGTGGTTAAAATTACTAGGATAAACCATTTTGAGAATTGCCAGGCGTCCCCAATCACAAATCATCCTCCTCTCCATCTTGCTAAGCTGGGGGTTGGAGGATGCACAAGGAGAAGAGGAAAGGAGCAGGAACATTCTTAAGCCACAGACGCGGAGTGATGGCCTAGTGCACACCTTCTCTGGGCTTGAATATAAAACTGATTCTCAGGCTGGCCCTGTGGCCAAGTGGTTAAGTTCCCGTGCTCCGCTTGGGGAGTCCAGGGTTTCGCCGGTTCTGATCCTGGGCGCGGACATTGCACTGCTCTTCAGGCCATGCTGAGGTGGCATCCCACTAGCACAACCAGAAGGAGCTGCAACTAGAATATACAACGATGTACTGGGGGGCTTTGGGGAGAAGTAGAAGAAGAAAAAAAAGATTTGCAACAGATGTGAGCTCAGGTGCCAATCTTTAAAAAAAACCAACTAATTCTCTTGCGGGTGTTTTTGTAGGTCCTTGGGAACCCTTCACTCGCATTTCTTCATTATCACTGAGAGAGTCTCATTTCTGTTTTGGCCTGGGCACCTTAGTCCCTAAGACATCCCCATCCTGCCTGTCTCACACGCTTATATATGAAGGTTATTCCTTGCCTGCATGCCTTTACCTCATACAGAGCTCTTATTTGAACATATTTTGGGATTCCATATTTATTGTCTTGCAGCAGAGTCATTGAAAAATAGTAAGACTCTTTCAAAAGTTTATGCTCCAAATTGAACTTCATTCTATAGCAAGTAGTAGTATATTGAGCTACTTAGACTATTTCAAAATTGGCTGACATTTTGGAACTGACCAAATTTACACCAAATATGAGATCAATTTCTGATAAAATCTGGGAAAGCTTTCCCTTCTCAAAAACACTGTAAACTATTCATTATTCACGATAGACATCACTCCTTTCAAGAAAGATATGAATCCCTCACCAAGCATGTCTCAGTATAACAACGTCTAATTAGCCCTTCCCTGCTAAATGAATAGAAAATTCAGAAAATTGGCCATTTTGCTGCCAGTGATGACCAACTCTGCCCGAGCATTGGAATCATATGAGGAAATTTTTAGACACATAAGCTCTGCAGCTTCACTACAAACCTATAGAATCGGGTTATAACCTATAAACCTATAGAGTGGGTTCCAGGAAATCTAAGGTTCCAAGACTCCCCTAGGTTGTTCTGATAACCTGCTTAAGCCAAGGTCCTTCTTGGGGACTGGAATATCCACAGGTGTAGTCACCAAACTCCTACTGTGTTCCACTTTCAGAGCTTTCCTTCCATTGTCTATTGATCATTAAAGTAAAGGTCACTCAGAGAAAGTCAACACAGCAACTAGTCCAAGTCAGGTCAGTAAAGTCAATAATATAATTTACTCCTCCACCCTCTGAAAAATTTACACCAAAAAATCCAGAAAATTGAAAGAGGGGGTGGGAATAAACGTGTCTTATGTAACTTTTATGTGCATTAATCTTTCTGATTTTAAAGTTCTTCTTTTCTACTTTCTTAAACTCCTGTAGACCAATACTGTTTTAAGAAAGTATTCATTATAATCAAAATTTGTTGTAACAAAGCAATTTACTTTTGCCCTGAAATTTGTTCATTTTGGGTCCTGAGTTTAACTGACAGCACCAACAGGTTGAGAAAAAGTGGAATACAACTACAGTATAGAAACCTATTAATAATCAGAAAGGTTAGCTATTTAATTGGGGTTTGCCTAAAGGTCTTTATTCATGTTTCTGCTAAGTTGGAACCAGTGATTCTGGTTCCTTAGTTGTCTCTCCTACATTTCAATGCCTAACTTACTCTTACTGCAAAAAAATATCTGAGGTGACATCAGCACAGATGTGGGAAGAGGAAAATCCAAGAGCCTGTTTCACCACAGAAACATCAAAAAAATTAAAACTGTCAAAATCAACTCCAACTGAACTCTAGAAAACATCCAAGCTTTACAGCAATCAAGCGAATACTAAATCTGGAAAAAGGCAACTTAAAAATGATGGAACTGCTTTGTGGCATTTGAATTTGCCCTTGTTCCAGCCCACTTCCTGGCACAGTGGTGGTGGTGGTCTTAAAGAAGGCAGCCAACATTCTTAGTGTGGCACTCTGGTCCCTGTTCCACAGACCTTATTCACAAAGAGGTGTTTGTTCTAACCTGTCTGAAAGCTATCAGAAGACTGACAAGGCACTGCCTTTGTTTTGCCCGGTTCAGAACTCATTCATTGTGGAAAAGCAGCAGGCATTCCATAAAAAAATTGTAAGGCAAACTAACAACCCACAGCCACCAGGGGCAAAACATTATAGTTGAGGAATATACTGAAAAGCCACGGAGGAAAAGCCACGGAGGAAAAGCCAGGGAGAGAACTCTTTGTAAAATTAAGGCATTCAAAAGCATTCCTGTGTACTGGGAATTTACATACCCCCACACTTGGGCAGGACACGTGCTCAGAAAAGACCTGATAAAACCCTAAGCGTTCATCACTGGCTGATCACTACACTCAATGCAAGCGAGAAGTCAAGGCTAAGGCAGTGCTGTAGATGGCCCAGCTAAGCTGAAGGAGTGCCCCGGTCCAGAATCAATCTACAAAGACTGAAAGAGTTAGGTTTTTATTTTGTTTCTTCTCTCTCTGTCCTCCCCGCCCACACACACTCACTCACTCACTCTCTCTCATCTTTTTATTCTTTTGGCTCCTGATGTTCAGGGAAATCTGTGTCAAAACCCTAGCTGAACAACAGCTAAAGGAATAGAGACTCAAGAGATCACACATGATAAAGATTACAGACTTATAGGGGCCAGCCTTGTGGCCTAGTGGTTAAGTTCAGCGTGTTCCACTTTGGCAGCCTGGGTTCAGTTCCTGGGCATGGACCTACACCACTCATTGGCAGCCATGCTGTGGCGGTGACCCACATACAAAATAGAGGAAGATTGACACAGATGTTAGCTCAAGGACAATCTTCCTCAAGCAAATAGAGGAAGATTGGCAACAGATGTTAGCTCAAGACCAATCTTCCTCAGCAAAAAGAGGAAGACTGATGGTGAATGTTAGCTCAGGGCTAATCATCTTCAAAAAAAAAAAAAACAGACACTATCTCTGAGGAAGCACACAGATTGGAATTACTAGACAAAGACTTTAAATCATCTGTCTCAAATATGCTGAAATAGTTAAAGAAAATTAGAAGAATGATGTGTTAATAAATAGATTATCAATAAGGATACAGAAATTATAAAAGAGAACCAAACAGAAATTCTAGAGCTGAGAGGTACAGTACTGAAAATGAAAAAACTCACTACAGGATATCAATAGCAGATTTAAGTAAGCAGAATAAGGAATCAGCAAACTAAGAAATAGGTCAACTGAAATTATTCAGTTTGAAGGGCAAAAAGGAAAGAAAAATAAAGATGATCAGAGCCAAAGAGATCAACAATGCCAACATATTCATAATGGGAATCTCAGACGGAGAGAAGGGAGAAAAAGGAGCATAAAGAATATTTGAAGAAAACAATGGCTTAAAATTCTCCAAATTTGATAAAGGACACAAATCTCCATATTCAAGAAGCTTAAAAAATTCAAAAAAGTATAAACCACAGAAGTCCACACTAAGATACATTATAACCAAACTTTTTAAAGCCAAGGATAAAGAGAGAATCTTGAAAGCAGCAGGACAGAAGTGACTCCGAGAAAGGCATCCTCAATTATGTTAACAGTATATTTCCCATCAGATACCATGGGGGTCAAAAAACCAGGGGAATGACATTTTGAAATTGCTGAAATGGGTTTCAGTTCAAGATGGCAATGTAGGAAGATGCTGAACTCGCCTCCTCCCACAGACGCACTGAATCTACACCTACATATGGAACAATTTCCATAAGTAGAAAACATATTTCCATATGGAGAAAAACAAAACTGGCAGAGTGACGCCTTCACGTCAGGCAACCAAGGGAAAACACACTGAAGCAGGTAGGAAAGGCTGAAACACAATCTCGCCACCTCCAGCACAGCAACCTCCAGTCAGGAGGGAACTCGAAACCCAGAGCTTCCCCCTAAGGGGCAAAGAGTTCATACTGCACATCAGGCACCCAAGCTTTTAAGACCAGACCTGAGAGATGAGCCTGCAAAACCTCTGGCTTTGAAGACCAGCAGAGCTCATGTCCCTGAGACCCATGGGGCCACTATGCCTCAGGGCTGGCTCCAAGAGTTTTTACCATTAATGGATGGTGAATTTTGCCAAATGCTTTTTTTGCATCTATTGAGATGATCATGTTTTTTATTCTTCATTTTGTTAATGTGATATATCACATTGATTGATTTTTAGATGTTGACCCATCCTTGCATTCCTGGAATAAATCCCCATGTGCTTATGGTGTATGATCCTTTTAATGTATTACTGAATTCAGTTTGCTAATATTTTGTGGAGGACTTTTACATATATGTTCACTGGGGATATTGGCCTGTAATTTTGTTTTCTTGTGGTGTCCTAGTCTGCTTTTGGTATTAGGGTAATGCTGGCTCATAAGATGAGTTTGGATGTTCCCGCCCCTTTTATTTTTTAGAAGAGTTTGAGAAGGATTGCTATTAATTCTACTTTGAATGTTTGGTAGAATTCTCCAGTGAAGCTGTCTAGTCTTGGGCTTTTGTTTGTTGGGAGGTTTTTAATTACTGACTCAATCTCCTTACTAGTAAACAGTCTGTTCAGGTTTTTTTTCTCTTCATGATTTAGGTTTGGAAGGTTGTATTTCTCTAGGAATTTATCCAGTTCTTCTACGTTGTGCAGAAGGGAGCTGATATTCCTGGCAATTGTAGATTTAAAGGGATTTGACTTTTTATTTTTCTAATATCAGTAGAGAATAACAGAGTTCATTTCCTCTTTTAATATTGATAATTGAAAAGAATATGTTCTTTTCTTGGAAAAGAAAAAGGGTTTGAGAGTCCTAAAGTTCAGGATTTTCTTAAAGGGAGTCTGGCCTGAACCCTCGTCACAGACTGGAAGCCACTATGGGTCTCATCATCTTCACTCTTTCTGGATGATGCCCTGAGACACAATCCTTCCGCCCAGATTTTCCTCAAGAGGCAGGGCAGGGACTGGCAAATGAAGTCACCATCCAAGAGGAACCATTAAGACCACATTTCTTGTGCCTCATTGCACTTCTGATGGGAAGAACGGACTCAGAGAACACCCTGCATTAGGAGAGGGAGCATAGAAAAGAAGTAGTTGGTACCACTTCTTTCTTTCTAAGAACAGTAATAATAGTCCTCTTTCCTAGTGTTAAATGCCTAGTGTTACCTGCCTAGCGTGAGAAGTGTGCAATTGTTCATTCATTTCACAGTATTTTTTGAGCATTTGCATTGTGGCAGACACTCTTCAAGGCACTGACCATAAAGCACCAAACAAAATAACCAGAGGTCTCTGCCCCCATGGAACTCACATTCCAGTGACTGAGGAAGAAAACACACAAGATAAATAATTATATATATAGTATTTTAGGAGAATAACTGTCAAAGAGAAAACTAACAGCAATTACCATGACATCCAGCAAGATAAGATGAGTCCTCATCACTAAATAGGAATGTGTGTGTCCGTGCACATATGTAAGATGCATGTGCACACGTGTCGGTGGGAAGGACAGGAAATTGCCACTGCAGTCTGACCAAACTGGGGAGAAGTGAAAGCTTGTAAGTATATTAATGTACATTAATACGGGAAGTAAATTTAGGTAAACGAAGGGGAGTACTCCTATGTATTGTCAATCATGACTATTATTATATTCTCCTTTCTAAAATGGCTTGGGATCAGCATCAACTTTCTGGATATTAACAAAGAAATTGGGGCTGGCCCCGTGGCCGAGTGCTTAAGTTCCCGCGTTCTGCTATGGTGGCCCAGTGTTTCGCTGGTTGGGATCCTGGGTGCAGACATGGCACCACTCATCAGGCCACGTTGAGGCAGTGTCCTACGTGCCACACTAGAAGGACCCACAACTAAAATATACAACTATGTACTGGGGGCATTTGGGGAGAAAAAGCAGAAAGAAGAAAAAAAGAAAAAAGATTGGCAACAGTTGTTAGCTCAGGTGCCAATCTAAAAAAAAAAAAAACAAGGAAGTTGATTTTAAATTATAAAGTATGCCCTTTATTATTTTAACAGAAATTTATTACATGTAAGTGTTCACTGTAAGGTTTTTAATTTTTAGTGAGTAGAAAAACAATATAAAGTACTGACATTCCAGGGGGATTTCATAATAAATAGCCCCCTCTTCATCTCTTTGCAGTAACAAAAGTCTCCACTCGCTGGACACTCCAGCCAAGCCCTTCAGACCTGGAGCACAGTCTGGCGTGTTGAAGGATGCTCTTGTCAATGCAAGAATCAGTAAATTTGCTTTATAAAGAACTACCTTTTTCAAAGTAGACAGAAGAAAAAAGAGGAATTCCATAATGTGACACAACCAAATCCAACCAAAGGGACATTTTTCTCAAATGTAATATCTGTCCCCTCTCATTTGTGGAGAATCAGACACCACAAGCTCACGGAGGTGGACTGACCTTAGCGAGGCACAAAATCCAGTCTCTAGCCATAGAGAAATACAGCAAAGAGCATGGGAGCGTGCTCTGAGGGAAATAGGTGGCTATGTCTTGTACGGGTATGTCAGATGTCATACCCATACAATCTCTTAAGGGTTTCTTAAGAGATTCTGAATGGTAGTTTCTTCCATCCCCAAGTTGTAATGTTAGTCCAACAAAATGAAATTCACACACAAAGTTTTAGGTTGAGTAAACCCATGTGACTGTCAAATCATTCAAATAATAACTATCATCGACAACATGATGAGGAAAGTCATCAAGGTCTTGATTTTAAAGGACTTTGAAAAAAATAAATAAAATGAAGTAAAGAAATTAATTTTCTTCCTCCAAAGCAAAAACTATATTCCAGGTGTTAAACTGCCACGGAAACTGTAAAAGAAATGTTAATGGAAAAAACATACACGTCATCAATGAAAACCTAAAGCCAATTAAATCTTGAGCCAAGAATCAATTGCAGGCCATGATGAAGCTGTCAAGGGATTTTAAATAGTCATTTATTGGAAAAGCAGATATTTGGAATACAGCTGGTTGAGCCTAAGACAATCTTAGTAGGTATGCATAGTTTTTGAATAGGTGTTACCAGTAGAGGTAGCAGCCATCATTCTCTCTCTCTCTCTCTCTCTCACACACACACACACACACACACACACACACACACGAGACTGCAAATTAGATTCCAAAATTTATGAATACTTTAAGGTTGTACTTTCCATTTTTCTTTTTTACTGAGTTATTTTCCCCGTAATGATCTTCTCTATTGATATTTCATTTCTGTGAACTAGGCGACTAATGAAACCATGCAAACATACACCCACATAAGCAAACACAGGCTTTTTTCCTTAGATTCTGTCTCTGTTTGTATTGATTATGTCTCTAAAGGAGTCCTTTCTACTGTTACTCAAATGACAGGCCACCGATAGCCTTCCCGCTACGCGTGCACCCGTATCTTTCGGCAACTTTAACGGAAATTCCATGTGAGCAAGCTCCTACTGCCAGGTTCAGGAGTCAGAGGGCACAAGGTGTTACGAGTTTTTCAGGTTGCTGACCAAGGAATATAGTTCATTTCCTACATAATCAATATTATTTAAAATGAAGGTCATAATATTTCTGGAACAGAAATATAGTAACTTTAAAAATAATAGCTTATGGGGTTGGCCCTGTGGCCAAGCAGTTAACTTCACGGCTCCGCTTCGGCGGCCCAGGGATTCATTGGTTCAGATCCTGGGCACGGACATGGTACCACTCATCAGGCCATGTTGAGGCGGTGTCCCTCATGCCACAACTTGAATGACTCACAACTGAAATATACATCTATCTACTGGGGGGATTTGGGGAGAAAAAAGCAGAAAAAAAAATAATAGCTTACTTTTTTTTTTTATTAAAAGATTTTATTTTTTTCCTTTTTCTCCCCAAAGCCCCTCGGTACATAGTTGTATATTCTTCGTTGTGGGTCCTTCTAGTTGTGGTATGTGGGACGCTGCCTCAGCGTGGTTTGATGAGCAGTGCCATGTCTGTGCCCAGGATTTGAACTGACGAAACACTGGGCTGCCTGCAGCTGAGCGCGCGAACGTAACCACTCAGCCACGGGGCCAGCCCCAATAATAGCTTACTTTTATTTCAGTTCTTTTTTTTTTTGATGTTTAGAATGAAATACATTACTAAGGCCTTTTGCCAACAATTTGTTAGTAATGAAATGAATAAAAGCTGGTACATCACACAATTCCTTTAGCTAGTACACACACAATTCCCTTGCCAATAAGTAACGAAAAAGTATAATCTATAATTTCAATACCTTTTTCAATAATATTTACAGATTTTCCACGAAACTAAGGGATTTTTCATCCTCACACAGACACTATGTACAAACAAGCCATTGTTCAACCTCCCTTTCTTATTTGCTCGCTAAAATGTGATAAATGCTACAGTTTCAGGGTCACTTCAGGAATGTTGAGAAACAGGTTGTCTGTTCCTTAAGAAAAAGCTTACTTATTTTCTTCATATGAATTCTGCTCCCAGTTGATTCACTCTTGTAATAGCATTTTAAGACCAAAAACTTTTCAGCAGATTGTTTTTCTAGGGTAAGGCTCTGCTCATCATGTTGTGCTTCCCTCGCTTCGTCCGCATTGCCATTGGTTAGAAGGAAAAGGTGATTTTGAAAGTTTCTAGTCAACACCGGCTATTTGCTTTAATTTACCTAAGTCATCCTCATCTGACCAAAGGAAGAATCTTCAAATCACTGATGTCTGGCAGCACAAAGGTGCACATGTCAGCTCCGAGACCAACTTAGAGTACTATGTACCATTTACCACATTGGTTCTGGGTTTAGTGCTGCTGGGAAGCAGTCGAAACGTGTTCTTACAAATGAAGTTTGGAGGTGCCTAGATTTACATCTACCTGTTCGGAAAAGCAGAGATCATAACCCTACCTGGGCCTTTTGAAAAGAGCGGAGGTAGTCAGCCTACATAAAGATGATCATAAGTGCTTTCCATCTTTTTGATCACCAGCTCTCTTGGCCATCTGCAGCTAAGGACCTGCACGGACTAATGCCACTTTACAGAGAGATGGTGTCCATAGATAAGAGAAGAAATTATTTTATCTCCTGCCACAGTGACTCAGTTTTATTTACTAAAGGTCAGAGACCAACTCACCTTTGGGATGGTGCAATAAATCCCAAGAACAAAATGGCAAAACCCAAAGTGAAAAATCATACTGTGCTTATTCACAATTATGAGACACAGAGCTTGACGTATTTTGTGTTTGTGTGTGTGTGCGTGTGTGTGATATTTATTAGGTTGGGCAAGAGTCTCCTAAAGTCAGTTATCTATTTTAAACTATAAATGTGACATCTTAAGAGTTTTTAAGTGTCAATGGATATAGCTTTTTAAGTACATGTAATTACACTGCAGATATACTGAGGATGAAGAAAGGAGGAACCGCCTGAATGACAAAGCTTCTATGGCGGGAGCCTCATCTCCAAGATAATACAATTTGACCCTTTAGACTTGGAAACTCACAGGTTCCATTGTGAGAAACACTGTATTTAAAATTAAAAGTTGTCCTTTAGAGAACCAGTTAGTGGAAAGTCGGTTGTGAAGACAAAAGAAAAATGCCAGTACTGAAATCAGCAAAGGGAATGGGCTAGAGAATTGGGTCTTTTCTTTCCTTTCTCCTCCACTTTGCTTTTCCTCACCTTCTTCCCCAACCCCTATCCTGCTTCCAGCTCCTCCTGAGGCTGTGGCAGGAGGAAGAGGGGCAAAGTCTCAGGTAATGATAGTCAATGTAAAATGACTGTTGCTCACTCTGTCAAGGCAGGCTTTCTCTTGGACCTCATTGGTGGGTTTTTTGCATTCTCCAAAGCGCATACTCTCCAGCTGACTTCTTTTAAAATCCCTTTTATGGTTCACTCCACATAACCTCCGCTGAGGTCCCCTGCCCTCCAGAGAGAGACCTGTCTAGTTCACTCAAGCATAGTTCCTCTCTGCAATATCCACTTGAGCCATGTGGTCACCAGCCTCACCTCCCAAATGATGTAAGTTTTTCTGCTGCCCTGCCTCCTTGCCCTGCTAGTGGATAACATCTGCCGAAGTCCTGCCTTCCGAATTAAGACAGTAGTCGTGCACTGTCTCTCCGTCAGGAGGAGGAGAGAGAAAAAGCCACGACGCTCATACACCTATGCATTCCCATCAAAGAACACTTCAATAGATCTCTACCCTTCTCTTTTTTAGACTGTTGGAAATGACAGTCACTGAACCTTATGGATCCAATAATCCTTTCCTGCACATGCACAAATGTATATGTGTGTGTGTCCGGCAAATTGTGCATGCCTACCCAGCCATGTCAATGAGGAGAACCAGCTTGCGACACAAGAGCTTTCTACCTTCCCTCTCTGCCATACTCAGTGTGTCTCTCATCCATCCACAGGCTAGTTCTCTTCATTGTCACAAGCTGGCTGCAGCACCTTCAGGACCACATTCAGACACAACAGCGTCAAGCAGAAGGAGAGGGACTGTTTATCCCAAGTGCCTCTTAAAAAGAGTGAAGAGCCTTTTCTCAAGGAGCCCCAGATGACTTTTTACATCTCTCTGGGCAGGACTGAATGTGTACCCACATCTGAGTCAATAACTGACAAGTAAAATTGGATCACAACGACTGGCTTAGATCAATTAGAATTCATTCCTGGGGCATGGATAGTGTGACCTTTCTGAAGTCACATCGGTTAGGGCCAGTCACTGGAACACAATGAATGCTCTACATCAGGAGACAAGGTAGGAACAGCTCTTAGGTAAGCAAACACGAAGATTTTTTTCTGGCAACACTTCTTGAAACTTTGATGTGCTTCTCAATGTGTAGGAAACAACACCAACTGCTTTTATCCACAGCCAATCGTAGATGGTCTTGACTATCCTATAATACCATCCCCATCCCAGAAATAGTGTGAGACTTCACCTGAAACTGCCCTAAATTAATTTACTCCATTTAATCTGTTTTTTATTTGGGTATAGAGGAAATAAAGTGGAAGCAGCAACCCATTTCTTCTGGGAAATCAGGTTATTGTACCCACAACCCCCTCTAAAGAACATATGTGAAAATTTCTGCTGGCCACTTCGCGATGACTCTCAAGACACCCTAAACCTAAAAGTAATTATAAACAGTTTTCCTTTAGATAGAAAAATATGTTATAAAACAATATAAGCAATCTTTCATCTAACAAATATTTATTGAGCTCCTATTGTGTTCTCCTGCTTGGGACTAGAGTTACAATGATTAGCAAAAACATATAATTCATGACCTTGTGGAGCTTGAGCCCTGTAGGGAAAACAGACATCAACCAGTAATAACAAAAGCAAATGTAAAATGGTTATGTGATATGTGCTGAAAGAGAGATGCAAGGGAGGGGGGTCAGGGGAGACTGACTTGAGGAGCAAAGCTCCAGCTTGTATTGTGGGGAGATAGGAGCAAATGTGGCACGTGGTAGAGGGTAGAAGACTGTTCCAGGCAGAAGGAAGAGCACGGAGAAGGTTCTGTGATGGGAGAGAGAGTGCACACTTCAAAAAAGGCCAGAGTGTTGGAGCATGGAAGGATAAGGGAGATGGTGCAGGATAAAGCCAGAATCTTAGGCAGGGGTCAGATCATGCAAGCGTGGACAATTCATGTTTACAATTTCAGTCTTTATCCTTAGTGTAGAGGGGAATTTCTGAAGTGTCTTATCCAGGGGATGGTATGATCAGATTTGCATTTGAAAGTTATTCTGCCAGGGTGGAGGTCAGATTGGATATAGGAAGGCCACTTTTAAGGCTCATACAGTATCCACGTAAGAAATGGTGCTTAGACTAGAGTGGAAACTGAGAGAATAGAAGAATTCAAATGCTGTTCAGGAGGTAAAAACGGACAGAATTCAGTGATGTATTGGATGAGAAGTAAGCTAGCATACTCAGATGGATGATGGTGTCAGTCAATGAAAAGGGAACATAGAAATAGGACTGAATTTGGAGATTGAGTGAGAAGTTTTAGAATGGCTGAGTTTAAGGTATCTCTGAGACAGCCAAGTGGATTGACAAGGGAGCAACTTCAGGGGATTCTGGGAAGATGGTAGCATAGGAGCACTCTCAACTCAACTCCTCCCATGGAGACAACAAACCAACAACTACCTGTGGAACAATTACCTCTGAAAAAGAACTGCAAACTGAATAAAAAGAAACCCCACAACAAGGCACAACATTGACAGGAGTGGAAGAGGCAGAAATACACCTCTGCTAAGGGAAAGAACATATCCTGGATGCCACACTCCACTGCCTGGAGCAATCTTAAAGGTATGAAGCTTTTCCCAGAGGATCAAGGAGGACCTGAGTTGGAGTTACATACCACAAAAGGCATCCCAGCCTTTGGATTCAGCACAACCAAGGAGATCCCATAATACCTGGCTTTGCCGACTTTGAAAACCAACAGAGAATACCTCCAGAAAAATTATCAAACTTCAGAGAAAGAAAAGCCAGCTGTTAAATGGCTCAGGCATGGATTCACGCATTCCAGAAACTGACACAAAAAACACTATTAAGAAAGTTCATGGTCCATTGGTAAAAGAGATTCACTTGCTAATCTCTAAGCACATCTCAGAGAGGCAGGAGGTGGCTGAGTGGTATTGTGATATATTCAAATACTGAAATAGAAAAACTTTCTGCCAAGAATACTCTATCTGGCAAAATTTTCCTTTAGATAAGATGAAAAAAAAAGCTTTCCTAGATAAACAAAAGCTGAGGGAGTTCATCACCACTATACCTCCCCTACAGGAAATAATTCAAGATGTCTTCACACTGGAAACAAAAAGGCAAAGGTCTACAAAGCTTTGAGCAAGGAGATAAATAGACAGACAAATCAGAAAACTGCAGCTTTCTATATGAAGAGGGAGGCAAATACTCAATTATAATTTAAAAGGTAAAGGGAAAGAAAGCATCAAAAGTTAGTATAAACACTTCAACTTAATCACAAAATCATAACATTAAAAACAGAATAATTTGTGACAGCAATAGCTCAGAACAGGAAGAGGAAAGGGATGGGACCTACTTAGGTTAACGGAGATAAGAGGCTATGAGAAAATGGACTATTCCATCTACACGATCTTTTACACAAATGGTAACTAATAAAAAAAAAAACTGAGCAGAGCCACAATTCACAAAAAGTCAGAAAACTTCCTCAGAAAATGACCAAAATGAAATGGCAGTCAGAAATGCAAAGGAAGAGAAAAAATGGAAAGAGAACAACCAGAAAAAAAGAGATAAAATTACAGTATCAAGCCCACATATATCAATAATCACTCTAACTGTAAATGGATTGAGTTGTCCAATCAAAAGACACAGAGTGTAGAAAAATCAGTTGCTTGTCTATACTCTAATAACAAACTTACAGAAAGAAAACTCAAGAATACAATTCCGTTTACAATCACAACTAAAAGAAAAAAGTACCTAGGAATAAATTTAACCAAGGAGGTGAAGGACTTACACAATGAAAACTATAAGACATTACTGAAAGAAATTGATAATGACATAAAGAGATGGAAAGAGATTCCATGTACATGGATTGGAGGAATAAACATAGTTAAAATGTCCACACTACCCAAAGCAATCTACAGATTCAGTGAAATCCCAATCAGAATCCCCGTGACATTCTTCATGGAAATAGAACAAAGAATCCTAAAATTCATATGGGGCAACCAAAGACCCCGAATTGCTAAAGCAATCCTGAGAAAAAAGAATAAAGCTGGAGGCATCACAATCCCTGACTTCAAAATGACTACAAAGCCATGGTGAGCAAAACGGCATGGTACTGGTACAAAAACAGGCACACAGATCAATGGAACAGAAGTGAAAGCCCAGAAAGAAAACTGCACATCTACAGACAGCTAATCTTCGACAAAGGTGCCAAGAACATACATACAATAGGGAAAAGATAGTCTCTTCGATAAATAGTGTTGGGAAAACTAGACAGCCACGTGCAAAAGAATGAAAGTAGACCATTATCTCACACCATACACAAAAATAATCTCAAAATGGATCAAAGACTTGAAGATAAGTCCTGAAACCATAAAACTCCTGGAAGGTAATATAGGCAGTACACTCTTTGACATCGAACTTAAAAGTATCTTTTCAAGTACTATGTCTTCTCAGACAAGGGAAACAAAAGAAAAAATAAACAAGTGGTAGTTCATCAGACTAAAGAGCTTCTGCAAGGCAAAAGAAACTAGGATCAAGACAGAGACAACCCACCAATTGGGAGAAAATATTTGCAAATCATATATCTGACAAGGGGTTAATCTCCATAATATATAAGGAACTGACACAACTGAACAATAAAAAAACCAAATAGCCTGACCAAAAAATGGACAGAGGATATGAACAGGCATTTTTCCAAAGAAGATATACAGATGGCCAATAAACACATGAAAAGATGTTCAACATCACTAATCATCAGGGAAATGCAAATCAAAACTACACTAAAATACCACTTTATGCTGGTTAAAATGGCTATAATCACTAAGACTAAAAATAGCAAATATTGGAGAGGGTGTAGAGAAAAGGGAATCCTCATACACTGCTGGTGGGAGTGCAAACTGCTGCAGCCACTGTGGAAAACAGTATGGAGATTCCTCAATAAACTAAAAATAGAAACACCATATGACCCAGTTATCCCACTACTGGGTATCTACCCAAACAACTTGAAATCAACAATCCAAAGTAACATATGCACACTTATGTTCATTGCAGCACTATTCACAATAGCCAAAACATGGAAACTATCCAACTGCCCATCGACTGATGATTGAATAAAGAAGATGTGGTATATATATACAATGGAATATTGCTCAGCCAGGAAAAAAGACAAATTCATCCCATTTGCAACAACATGGAAGGACCTGGAGGGAATTATGCTAAGCGAAATAAGCCAGACTGAGAAAGACAAACACCAGATGATTTCACTCATATGTGGAATATGAACAAACACATGGACAAAGAAAACAGTTCAGTGGTTTCCAGGGGAAGGGGAGTAGCAGGTGGGGACAGGGGGTGAAGGGGAGCATTTATGTGGTGACAATCAAGAAATAATGTACAACTGAAATCTCATATTGATGTAAACTATTATGAACTCAGTAAAAAAAAAAAAAACAAACAGAGTGGCTGGATGGATTAAAAAACAAGACACAAGAATATGCTGCGTCCAGGAAATACATCTCAGCTCTAAAGACAAACATAGGCTCAGAGTGAAGGGTTAGAAAGCAATACTCCAAGCTAATGGCAAACAAAAGAAAGCAGGTGTTGCCATACTTATATCAGACAATGCAGACTTCAAGTTAAAAAAGACAATGAGAGTCGTGGAGGGGCAGTATATAATGATAAAAGGGATATTCCACCAAGAGGACACCACTTCTTAATATATATAAACCTAACGCACAGGCGCCAAAGTACATAAAGTAATTATTAAGAGACCTAAAGGGAGAAATTAACAGCAACACAATAATAGTAGGGGACCTCAACACCTCACTTACATCAATGGACAGGTCATCCAGACAAAAAGTCAACAAGGAAATAGTAGATTTAAACAAAATACTTGATGAGATAGATGTAATAGATACGTAGAGAGTATTCCATCGAAAAACAGCAGAAGATACATTCTTCTCAAGTGCACATGAATCATTCTCAAAGATAGACCAAATGTTGGGAAACATATGATAATAATAATAATGATGATGATGATAAAGGGAACAATTCAACAAGATGATATAACACTTGATCAACTATAAAACATTGTTGAATGAAATTGAAGAAGACACAAAGAAATGGAAAGATATTCCGTGCTCTCGGATTGGAAGAATTAACAGTTAAAATGTCCATTCCTCCTAAAGAAATCTATAGATTCAATGCAATTCCTATCAAACTTCCAACAACATTTTTCACAGAAATAGAACAAAGAATCCTAAAATTTATATGGAACAACAAAATACCCCAAATAGCCAAAGGAATCCTGAGAAAAAAGAACAAAGCTGGAGGTATCACAGTCCCTGATTTCAAAATATACTACAAAGCTATAACGAAAACAGAATGGTACTGGCACAAAAATAGACACACAGATCAATGGAACAGAATCAAGAGCCCAAAAATAAAGCTGCACATCTATGGACAGCTAATTTTCGACAAGGGAGCCAAGAACATACAATGGAGAAAGGAAAGTCCCTTCAATAAATGGTGTTGGGGAAACTGGACAGTCACATGTAAAAGAATGAAAGTAGACCATTATCTTACACCATACACAAAAATTAACTCAAAATGGATTAAAGACTTGAATGTAAGACCTGAAACCATGAAACTTCTAGAAGAAAATATAGGCAGTATGCTCTTTGACAGCGGTCTTAGCAGCATATTTCCAAGTACCAAGTCCGACCGGGCAAGGGAAATAACAGAAAAAATAAACAAATTGGACTACATCAAACTAAAAATCTTCTGCACAGCAAAGGAAACCATCAACAATATGGAAAGACAACGTAACAATTGGGAGAAGGTATTTGCAAACCATATATCAGATAAGGGGTTAATAGCCAAAATATATAAAGAACTCATATATCTCAACAACAAGAAAACTAACAACCCAATTAAAAAATGGGCAAAAGATCTGAATAGACATTTCTCCAAAGAAGATATATAGATGACCAATAGGCACACGAAAAGATGTTCAACATCATTAACTATCAGGGAAACACAAATCAAAACTACAATGAGATATCACCTCACTCCCTTCAGAATGACTCAGTTAACAAGACGGGAAACAGATGTTGGAGAGGATGTGAAGAGAAGGAAACCCTCATACACTGTTAGTGAGAGTGCAAACTGGTGCAGCCACTATGGAAAACAGTATGGAGAGTCCTCAAAAAATCAAAAATAGATCTACCATATGATCCAGCTATTCCACTGCTGGGTATTTAGCCAAAGAACATGAAAGCATGAAGGGATAAAGATACATGCACCCCTATGTTCATCGCAGCATTCTTCATAATAGCCAAGACTGGAAGCAACCTAGGTGCCCATCAAAGGATGAATGAACAAAGAAGATGTGATATATATACACAATGGAATTCTACTTAGCCATAGAAACAATGAAATCCAGCCATTAGTGACAACATAGATGGACCTTGAGGGTATTATGCTAAGTGAAATAAGTCAGAGGGATAAAGTCAAATACCATATCATCTCATTCATAAGAAAAAGATAAAAACAAGCAGTCATATAGAGACAGAGATTGGATTGGTGGTTACCCGACGGGAAGTGGGGAGGCAGGAGGGCCAAAGGGGTAATTAGGCACATGTGTGAGGTGATGGATGTAATTAGTCTTTGAGTGGTGAACATGATGTAATCTACACAGAAATTGAAACATAATGATGTACACCTGAAGTTTATATAATGTTATAAACCAATGTTACTGCAATAATAAATAAATAGTCAACCTCAAAAAAAGAAAAATGTTAAGAAACATCTTAGCCAAAAAATTTGTCTTCACATCTAAAATTTGGAAAGGTATTGGATATTATGTTATTATCACCAATGTGACCCTGTTTGGGGCATTTAGTGAGAAGATACCTTTTATAAGCAAGATTTAAATAACAACATTCTAGATGGGGACACTTTGTAATAGTTTGAAATAACCCCACACATTTCATAATTAAGTAGATAACTACAACCAGTCAAATTTCAGAAAAATCAGCCCTGATTCCTGGAAAGGAAACATATTACAGTAAAGACATATATTGTTTTCCTTGTTTCTAATTCTAGAAAGTCATAAATCAGAAACCAAGTTTGAGAACTGGCTCTAGCCTATATTTTTCCTTTCTTCAAGCATATTTTCTGAAATCTTTGTGTCCATATGAATAAAGAAATATTTCAGTCATAGTACAGACAGCAAAATATCTTTGCTTAATATTTTGCTAGTAGAATTTTCACATGACATTAGGACAGTACCACTTTCTTCATTTTATGTATTTAAGATTCTGTGCTGAAAAATTAATAATATAGAACATACCTTAAGATTTTAATTTTCTAAAAGTGCAGAATGGAAAGTGTATTTTAAGGAAAAATCCATTAAAGTAAAAAACTGATTAAACTTTTACAAACAGCAGTTTTTCTAAGAATTGCAAAGTAACACATTCAGTGCAAACTATGACTTGAATTGTTTAAACTTCTTTGTACCAATAAGATCAAAGATTGAACATCGCCCTTCTGAAGTTATGTATATTCAGTGGACCAATACCAGTTGTACTTTTCATCAGACTCATTTAAATGGCATTACAAATATATGTTCTCCATTATTTAAAGTTACAATAATTAGGAATTTATTTTATTAATGTGATTATTTTTCTATTTCGGCAATCCCCAAGTTAGGTCTAGTCTCTCAAAGTATTATTTAAAGGCCAAATTTCATAAGCTATATATCCTCCTAGAATAATTTCTCTTAACTTAAACATTATAATAAAATTCGACATTTCACATGCAGCAGGAGTTGGAAAAAATATAACTAGAAAAGTAGAAGAATGTTGGCAAAATTTATGAACTGAATTTAGATATCACTGATTTCTGAAGTAAACTGTAAATAGTAAATGGCATCCTTTTCCATTGTTTGGATAACAGATACTATGTTAAATATTTTTGCATACACAAAGCTAATGAAAAATGTGAAAGTGTAAACATTCATAATGAAGAATATACATATTCCTCATTTATTCATCATATTTCATAGCTTTTCAAAAACCTCAGAAGTTGATGTGTGTCTTTTTCTTTCTGGCTATCCCCTCCCTTCACTTCTGCCGTCCCTATGGAACTGTCAACATACACACTGAAACTATTCTCAGAAAACATGGGCTTCACCAACTTCTCACGTTTCTGGAGGTGATATAAGGCCAAAAAAAACAGACTCACCTAGTAATACTTAGTCAAGCAGTGACAGTTCATATAGCTGTCATTTGATTGTGACATTTAAATCTCTAGTCCTTGATGTACACTGACTGGTTTACCTTTTGCCCTCAGGAAAAATTCCAAATTCCTCAGCATGGAATAAAAACACCCAAATCAACTTGGTTCTTGCCAAATTATTCAGCCTTATCTCTTGCGCCTTACCCTCCTCTGCCCCTTTGCTCTGGCATCTCATCAAACTAGATGACTTATCCTTCCACAGTGGTCTTCCTCCCCTCCAGTCTGCGCATGTGCTTCTTCCCTCTCTCTGTCTGACACACTTCATCCTTGTCCTTCAGGTGTCGACTTACATATCACCTCCGCCAAAAAGCCGACAACACTGACACAAAACTGGGAGTCCCTTCTGTGGGTTCCACTAGTGCCTCGTTTTATCCCTGTCACGGGATACATGAGTCCGTGTGGAAACTGCCTGTTCGTCTGTGTTTTCGGTTCATAGTACATGCCTGCTGAGGGATGGACTGTGTCATCTTCGTCTTGTAACTCCAGTGTTTGTTACAGTACCTTAGCACATGGTTGTTGAATAAAGAAGTGGAGAATGAGAAAACCAGAAGCTCTGAAACTTAACCACAATAGCAATTAATTCAGTGTGCAGCCCCGGGCAAATTATATTTCATGGTCATCTTGTATTTTGTATTGTAGCCATATATAGATGTTTTTCATTTTTCTTAACACTTACAAAGGTCTCAACTATTTTTTACTAACTTATGCTTAGTTAGCTATGAAGTATTTTAAATAAAGATTATAATTCTTTCTTTTTCTTTCCAGCTGCTGCTGAATTTGAATCTGGACCCTGCTTCTCCTCTAGGATCTACTGATGAGTCAAATCTAAATCAAGATCTAGTTTTGAAAACGTCACAAGAATATGTCCAGATTTTGAAGAAAAATTACATGATCTGAAGAACAAATAGTAAAAATTTATATACTGGGCCATTTACATAACATTTTAATTGTTTCCCATTAAACACATGATGTGAAAATCTTAAAGGAAAATATTTTTGTATCATATGTGTATGATGAAAATTTATATAGTATTTTAAACTGCTTCTTGGCATCAAATTAACTTTTAAACAGATTTTGTGAATGAAAACCAGCACTATTGAGTTTTATCTACTCAAACTGCCCAAATACCAGCTATTTAAACAGCACCTGAATAATCAATTTTTTGTTAATACTTCAGTGGTGTTAATTGATTGCCTATTTGTATTTTCCAATTTTTATCACTATATATGGACCTAAAGATTTAGACAGACATCATTTTGATATACTGCTGCTGTGGCTATTGTCAATGTTTGGATGCGTTATAATAGTTATAGTGCCATAAAATTTATTATACATAATTTTAACTTTAAACACTGATTCATAGATCTCTCCTTATGGAGAAATAAAAGTTGACTAAGACTGTTCACCTTTTCTACTTATTTATTTATTCTTGATTTACTTTTAAACAGTCTTAAAATTAGGGAAAACTTCCAAGTTTTAGTACAAAGAACTTTTTTCCCCTGAATCATTTGAGAGTAAATTGCTGACATTATGCCATCATCCCTGCTTCCTTTAGTGTTTATTTCCTACAAGTCAGTACATTCTACATAACTACCATACATCTGTCACAATCAGCAAATTAACACTAAGATGTTCCATCATTTAATCCTTATCTTCTTTTCAAGTTTTACCACTTGTCTCTGGCGTCCTTAACAGCAAAAAGATCCTGTTCAGATCCATGATTGCATTTAGTTGCCATGTCTCTTAGTCTCCCTCAGTCTGGAACAGTTCCTCAGTCTCTCCGTGACTTTCATGACCTTGAATCTTTTGACAGGTCTCTTCCAGTAACGTAGACCATCCCTCAGTGGGGATTGTTCTGATGTTTCCTCAGGACGCGGTTCAGACCACACCTTTTCACAAGAGTATCGCAGAAGTGATCCTGAACTCTTCTCATCGCGTCCGATCATGTGACCCACAATTCTGATTTGTCCCAGTACTGCTGGTGTGAATGCTGACCTCTGAGGGTAGTATCTGCCGGGTAATGTTAGTTTTCCACTTCACGATTAATTAGTATTTTATGGGAGAAGTACTTTGAGACTATGCAAGTATCTCTGTTCCACATGAAACTTTTGATTTATTCATTTACTTGTATCTATATGGAGTCACGATTTATTTTATTCAATGAGTTATAATTTGTTAATATAATTTTTAAAATTTTATTGTTCTTTTGGAAATGTTCTATTTTGACAATTTCAGGCTTATAGAAAAGTTGCAAGAATAGCACAAAGAATTCTTGGATACCCTTCCCCAAATGTTAAGATTTTACTATATTTGCTGTTTCCTTTCTCCCTTCTTCTCCTCTCTTTCCAGATAAACATAAACGTAGGTATACAATATACATTTTTTTTTGTGAACTATTTGTAAGTTGCCAGCACAATGCCTCCTCACTCCTAAATACTTTAGTGTACATTTCCTAAGAACAAGGAATTATTTTACGTAACTGTAGTATAATTATGAAAACCAGGAAATTAAAATTGGTTCAATATTAATATCTAATCTATGAACCTTACTGCAATCTTGCCAGTTGTTTCAATAATATCCTTTATGGGCAAAGAAAATCCAAGACACTGTGTTGTGTCCAATTGTCCTGTTTCTTTAGTCTCCTTTAATCCAGGACAGTTCTTCAGTCTTCCTTTGATTTCCATGACATTTACATTTTGAAGAGTATAGGTCAGTTATTTTGTAGACTTTCTCTCAGGTGGTGTTTGTGTGATGTTCCCTCATAAGCAGATTCGGGTTATGCCATTTCACCAGGAATGTCACAGTAGTGATGCCCAGTTCTTCCCAGTGCAGCAAAATCTGGAGGCACATGCTGGGTCCATTACTGGCAATGTTGACTTTGGTTATTTGGTTAAGAAGTGTCTGCCAGGTTTGTCCACGGTAAATTTACTATTTATCCTTTGTATTTCATAATATCTTGTGTGGAGATACTGTGAGACTTTAGAAGTATTTGGTTACTCCTCAAAATTTCCCCCCTAGATTCAGCATCCATTAATGGTCGTTTGCTTGAATCAATTATGATGATGATGTTTGCCAATGATGATTTTCTTATGCTGTCGTTCCTTCTACATTGATAAATAAAACAAAAAACCAAACAAACAAATAAATGAGGGAGAAGGGAAAGCTTATTATTTTGGTGCTAAAATGCCCCAGATTTGGCCAGTGGTAGCCGTTTCAAGTTGATTTCATGTCTTTTTGACCTGTCCCCATTATTCTTTGAGCACTTCCTTATTCTCTGGGACAAAATGTTCCAAGCTCATCTTAATGATCATTCTTCCCCCTTACCTTCACCCAGACATCTAAGTGCTGCTGCAGATCACACAGTGCCCAGCAATCCTACTAATGATACTCACTCAACACGGGTTGACATAAGGGAAGCCATATTGTATAAAAGAAACCATATTGTAACTTTGAATGACCTCAGACCAACTAACCCAGCTGGATATGCACTCTCCAGGAGTCCTACCTGCTCTGTAGATTTTATGACCCCTGCTTGTGTATGTACCTCCCAGTTGCGATAAGATGATAACTTAGTTCTTTTGAGTTCCTTAGGAATGTGATAACGCCGAGCAGAGAGTCTATGCTGATAGCTATCATCAACGACAACTGAAAGATCTGTTGTGGCAACTCCTGGGTCAACATTCCTCACCCCTTCCCTCTAACCCACTGGCCTATATAACTGCTTCAAGATTCTGTGCCCTGCTTAAGATGGTTCTTTAGGATGCTAGCCTGCCAGTCTTCCGATTTGCTAGTTTATCACTTAATAAATGCCCTTTCTCTGCCACAATCTTGCCTCTTGACAATTGGCTTTTGTCTTCAGACGAACATACTGTGCCCTTGGCGTGGTAACACTATTTTGCTTTAGTCAATTTGCATCTCCTTTCTTCACAATGATTATTTTGAATCTAATCTCCTCTACAAACTTCTCACTCTATTTCTTCCCTCACACTTGGACCAGGTGATCTTATTTCCCCACAACAAACTTCTGAAAGATTTCCCTGTTTCCTCATCAACAATTTATGGCCACCATCTTTAGTATGTCTTCTTCCCCCATTCTCCCAAAACTATTCAAATTCACTGATGACTTCCACGTTGCTAAATCAAAGTGACATTTTTCCAGTCCTTGTCTAATTTCTCATTCCTCTTGGCATTCAATATAAGTGACCTCCTTGAGACACTTTCTCCTTTTGGCTGGGCTGGGCTTTTAATATTCTTTAACTTTATCCTGAATGCACACACAAAGTATTCTGATCAGAGACAGAGTTCTTATTAAATATCTCACAGAAAGCAACATGCACATTACTCCCCTTGCTCAGTCTTACCCTTGGGTTGAGACGTTCAGATCTAGTCAATTGTCCTACACCAGTAGGTGAAGGACAGGAAGACTGACTTTCCCTGCTGCTTGAGAAGGGGCAGGGTCAGCTGCCCCGCCCCCCCCACCCCCACCCCCACCCCCACCACCCGTCCTGGGAAGGCTCTCTGCCTTACTCCAGCCCTTTGGTATGTAAACAAAATCTCTCCAGGAGCCAGACTTGGAGGCCTCTCCAACTTCCTGCGCCTCATTCCTCCTTGAAATGTAAATAGTGCACCTCAGCGAACCTACTCTGGGCTGTAACTATTTGGTTCTCCTAGGGAGATGAGACATTATTAATCCTTGCAGATCAGAGCAATTAACTAGACAAATGGCTGCAGATCTAAATCTCAGACTGCATGAAGAGTATTAGAGGGTTAGGGCTTTTCACAGAAACACTGAGAAATCCCAGGAAGTTTTATTTTCCCACAATTCCACCCCTTGATCCTGAGTTTTAGCCCCTGGAGAATTTTCCTAAGTTTATGCCACATCAGCCACTCTAACCTGTCAAACTGAAGCTGGCATTGGCAGTCACCAAATGCTTATGGCTTATCTTAGGCAACGTTTAATCAAAGGCAACGTTTGATCAGCAGGACCCTGAGCAACAGGAAAATGATGAACCTGTAGCATGGGTCTCAGCCAAACACCCCAAGATCTCAAATTCAAGCATCTGAGTCCCAAAACCATTAGGGTCTCTCTTGGAAAGCCAGGTGGCTTCCTCCTCATGTTTCTGTATTAACCTTTTCTACCTGGTCCAAGGCACATACCCAAGGACAGCTGGCTATGCTAACAATTTGCACAGACTTGGCCTCGGCCTGCAAGGAAGGAAGGCTCAGCAAACTCTGTTATCCATACAGCGATAGCCAGTGAGTTGAAACTCCCCCCAATGCCTTTCAGGCTGAGGTGAGGTTGTGGCTCACTGCAGCAGGAGTCAGGGATGAATTTCATACAGCTTTCTAAGGGAACATCTCCCATGTAGGTAAAACCCCCACAGCGTACACGTGCGGGGGCTATGTGCACTAAAGGGGTGTTTCCTTCAGCGTTTGAATGTTTCTGATAACCGCCCCTAGGTGTAAACCACAGTGTTTCCACTAGAGAGCAAGTTACTGCCTGCCTTTCCCACCCACAACACAGGATTCCCAGAGGACACACTTAACTCCCCAGGAAAGAGATTCCAGTTGCTAGGGACCACGAGCTGGACACAGTCAGGCAGCACTATGGCCTCCCACTGACTGGGAAGGTTTAGTGCCACCTTCCTCAGAGTTCAGTCTGAATAACTGAGATCAGTTTAGTTTATGTTTTCAGTGGGACCCCCTGCAAGCAGGCAGTTTCAAGTGGTTCTGCTGGCCTTTACTGAGGAGGGGTTCTCTTGTTCTTTTGGCTGGTCTAATAATTAAATTGACATAAGACAGATTAACAGGAGGGGGAAAAATTTAATTTTGTACATACAGAGGTCTCATAGATATGGGACCCAAGAAGTGACTGAAGCAGGCTGTTTATATACCTTTTAGACGAAGAAATCTGAAATTTGTGAAGAACTGATAAGATAAAGAAACTTAGCCTTGGGTACAAATTAGTGAAGAAACTAAGCCGAGTTTGTTTACATAGGCTTCTCGACTCTGAATTCTGTATCTCAGACACTAAGGACGTCCCTCCACCTCCTGGTGCAAGGAGGGTAACTTTCACATGGGAGATTTATTTCCTGCTTTTAGGGGGACAGAGAGGAGAGTCAAAGTGTCCTTCTTGCACCTGTTGTTTCTCAAGTTAATACTAATTCAAGATAATCCATATGCTACTTTTGCATATTTTCGAGCAGTCTGCCCTCAGCCTGTGGGAGACTGGAATTGGCCACCCCAAGATATGCCTCTTTGGCATGAGGATTATTTTGGGCTGGTTACTTTTTTAAAAAACTGCAGACAGGAAAGAAACTCTAAAAAGTAGAATTTACTTACCCTTTGTTAGAAGACATGTACATTGTAAAGGAAATCTCCATCTGTAAAGGTGTCTCCCTCTCTGTACCAGGAAGGAGGGATGACCTTATCTCTAGAAACTCTTATTAATGTGGAAGGCAAGGATTCAAGTCTGCATAACAATCTTACTCTTGTTTACTGTACTTGTGTGGTAACCTCCTGTAACTGACTCCCCCCACCCCCAACATCCTCCTTTGTCTTTAGCTGAAGATGATATTTAAGGTGGTAGCTTCAGCCATTTTGGTGAGTTGCTCAGTTTGCCTGAGCCTCTCCCATGTATACATGTTATAAAGCTTTGTTTAATTTTCTCCTGTTATTCTGTCTCATGTGAATTTAACTCATTCTCTAGCCAGAAGAACCCAGCGTGGGTAGAGGAAATGTCTTCTTCCCTGACAAGCCCCATCAGTTCCCTCCTCTGAAACTTTCCTAGCAATTTCCATATTAAAAGCTGAGCTGGTGTCTTTGGAGTGAAAGATCAGGTTAGTAGCTGAGTGGTAACAGATCTGTAAAGGGAGAAAAGAACGTGGACTAGAATGAGGATCAACCAACAGAAAAGAACAAATTGAAGCACATTTTCCCACAACCCAAAAACCAGTCTCCCAACCCTGGGAATAGACCAGTCCAATGAAATGGTTTTGCTTCATTTATGTGATGAAAAATGTTAACCTCTTTTCACAGATTTAAGTCAACACACTACAGGTCCTGTTCGATTTACAAACAGCAACATTTTCCACCAATAATCACACAAGCCTGCAGTCCCTATTAACTGTCCATCTTCTATCATTGAAGTCATTTTGTGGATCTTTCCGAGATCCTCGGCTGGGATGTGGTACCCGGGCCGTGAGCTGACTCCATCGCTACTCTCACGACCAAAGCCCGGGCTGTCCCTCCTCCAGGTGGAGGAGGCCGGGGGGGGGGGGGGGGGGGGGGGGGACGACTCGCCCTTTTTACTCCAAAAGCCAAAAATCTTCTTCATCGCGGACCCTACGGGCTTCAGAGCCATCTCGCCGCCCCCTCCGCTTTTCGCTGCATCCTGAGCCCAACACCAGTTCTGTAAATAAGCTGGCCGGGTGCCGCCACAACATCCCAGCCACCAAACTCTGCGGTTTAGAATCTCTCAGCATAGGCCAACTGTAGCCCAGCAACTGCCGCTAAACACAAGTGCGCATGTGCGCCTCCGAAGATGCCGTCACTGCGTGTGCGCACAGAGACCCAGTGGGGGGGGCCAAGGGTGCCCAGAGCGCATGTGCGAGGCCCAGGTGGTTCAAATCTCGGCGATCGTTTGTGGGCAACGCGGTTCGCTTACAGTCTTCGGTGTGCGTCAGCTCAGTGTTTCCAGACGTCTGCAAAAGTTAGATGTTCCCAGTGGAAAAGCAATCTTTGCCTATAACTGGGACTAGAGTAGCTTGGAAAGTCAGGATGCCGAAGGACTCGTCCTGCAGAAAACTCCCATAAACTCTACTTACCCCTCAGTTTATTCCCCTTCCACATCCCTCTGGGCCCCGGCCGGTCTCCACGGGATTCAGCACATGCAACAACAGAAAGCTGCTTTCATGGTTTCAGAGATTGTGGCCATGTGTGTCAAGTGCAGACTGAGGGGGAGAAACCAGTGCGCATTCTCCGGATGAAATGAAACGCGTTTCTGCATGCCTCTCAACCCTCCCCTTTGGCCCACCCTTACCTTTACATCTTCTTTACTTTTATTTTTTGCTATTTTCCCCCAATTAAATCTGTAATCAATCCAAGATTTATTTTGGAGAATGGTATGATATTTAAGAGCTTTTTAACAAAATGGCGATTGTCCCAAACAGTCCATCTTTTCTCACCTCGTTTAAAATACCTCTTTATCTTACATTAAATCCTCAGGTGTGTTTTTTCTCTTTTGGGTTTTCCATTCTGTTCCATTGAATGGTCTACTTTTTCTTGCATCCCTAATCTATCGTTTTAACTTCTTTTTATGTCCCTCATTAGCTCTTGATAGTTTTTTTCCTTATGTAAACCCTACACACTTCTTATAGTTTGCACTGATTATTGTTTTGATATCTGTGTATTCATTTGACAACCAGAGTGAAGGACTTTTTTAAGCTATAATTTTTTAACAGGAGAAAAAGTTGACATTTTCTGGCAGATACTTAGGGAAGGCACAAACTGGATGGTAAAAATTTCGCCAGAAAGATGTAATACTAAAGAATGGTGTGATGCAGATGAAAAAAATCAAAATGCGCTCAGATGGGCTGTTTGTATTGAAGGGTAAGATAATTACTGAAAATTTTAAAATATATAATATAGCTATTTTTTCCTCAAATCTTATTAGCCAAATTTTTCAGTAATTAGCTACCTAACAGGGACATCTAACCTTTTTGTTTCCTCTGAATATTTTCTCTGTTCCTTTGCTTTATCTACCCAAATCTGTTCCCCACTCTTACTTGTGTAATCTTATCATCTCCATTGTCATGAAGCCTCTGCGCTCTACGCTTGTCCCATATTCCTTAAGATCTCTCAGACAGAAAATCTAAATAATCATTTCCCCTTGCTTCCATCTTCCTCTATTTGCAACTCATGTGTTTCCATCTTTATTCCATTTCTTAGGAAGGCAAAATATGTTGACTCCACACTCCATAGAAACTGGTATAAACAGGTGAGTGTATATGGAAACTCCTTTTAATATAATACTTGATCCAGTAATTCCACCTGGACTATACCTCGTATTGTGGGTGAAGCAGACAGGAGCAGCAGGCACAAAACACAGCTAATACAAAATCAGCTAACCCAAAACTCACCAGGTTCCTATCACATTTGTTAGCGATTTCAAGAATTAACTGAAATAAAAAGTAACAGAAATCACTGTTGCACACGATGCACAGCAAAATTAGAAAGTTTGGCAGCCATATTTTACAGCAAAACAAATCCATAGACATTAAGTACTTATTCTTCAGAGGCCATTAACACCATTTTGTTCTTTGTAGATTGAATGATTTGATAAATTATTTGGAAATAGCACCTCAGAAGTCGAGTGTCTGGACTTTCAGCAGAAATTGCTGCTGGAATGCATCTGCAGAGCTCTGGCGAACACTGTGGGCCCTGTGAGGAGGTGGCTGGTTCCAGGATGGGCGTCTTCATTGGGGGAAGAGCAATGAACAACAACAACACCACCATTCTTCAGGCCTCTCCAGCTGGGCTGGGCCAGATGGTTTGGGTGTGAATGGTTTCAACTATGATCACCAAGCATTTACCTCCTACAGTCACCCAGCTAGAAAATTATCTTTCATCTCCTGTTTGTCTCCTCAGTATTCCCCAGGGTGACTTATAAGAATGATAAAGGATGTAGTGACATTTGGAGAGAAGACTCTGACGTTCCCTGATGCTGCCAGGAATGAGGGTCAAAGCCATTACCAGGCTGTGGGGAGGCAGGAACCGCACCAGGACTCCAGGTACGTTGTAGCGCTTTGGTTGACCCTAGTGTTTTTGTGTGGACCAGAGGTACTCAAGGAGGACACGTTAGGCCAGCTCTGAGCTTCTGTGCTCCTTGGTCAGGTGCTGTCTGGATCCCCAAAGAGTTTCCCACAAGCAATTGAAACCTAAGATTTCCCATTCCCAGACTTCCGTGGAAACTAATTTCAGATCCAAAGCACAAGCCTTCTAGAAAGTTGTTGCTTGGAACGTCCATGCCTATCTAAGGCCCCAGTAATGCCCTGGTCAGCTCTTCTGCTCCCTCATGTAATGGTTATGCTAATGAAGTTAATAATGTATGAGAGTAATATTTGTTGTATGATGAAAAGCAACTAAAATATGGATGCCTCAACAAATCCCTTAGCTAAGGTTCTCCAGTTCCAGTTCAAGGCTGTCGTAAATGTTCTCTCCTTTTAAGAGTTACCACAAAACTCATCAAACACTTTTCCACAACTGGTTCATTTGCTGTTTGGGATGTGTCTTCCCATGCATTCCACTGTGTCTGCTGAGGAAAGTTAAGACTCCGTTGTAATCAAACGATGAGGAGACTATGAGGGCCCAAGTGTGTTGAGGCTGATCTGCCAGTGTCTACTGGAGACCCCTGACCTGGGAAAACCGCATCAAGGAGGCCACCAAGTTAAAATAGAAAATGTGCTGAAAACCTTATTGTGGCATCTGGGAGTCAGTGAGGAAAAACAGACATGACATTCCATGTTCAGGGAGGGAGGCAGGTTTTATATTTATGCCACATTAAGGTGAGCACAGAGGGCCTGTCGAATCAGGTAGAGGAGGATGGCAAGTCAGGGAAAGATGCACAGGAAGAAGTGATACCAAAGCCGAAACTGAAGGAATGAATAGGAGTTAGCCAGTGAGAGGGGAGGAGATGGAAAGAAGCACATTCCAGAAAGAAGGGATAATGTATCAGTGAGGGTCCAATCAGGAGAGAAAGCACTCAGTAATTTGAACAGCGAGAGTTTAATATCAAGAATTACTAACTCTAACAGTAGATCAACTATAGAGGTGAAAAGAGAAATCTCGAGAATACCCTCCAGTGGGACAATAGCCAAGGAAGGAGCAACTTAAATGGGTGGCCCCCAAGGCTGGGATTAGAGCTCAGTGGAGAAGGTGTGGGTGCAGTTCACTGAGTTGCCTCCAACAGGCCAGAGCTGGTCCCCAGTCACGGAGCAAGCAGGAAATGCCCTGCGGGAGTGCAGGGAGCCCACTTAGCAGCAGAGCAGCCCAAGGCCTGGGCTGGCGTATCCATGTCCAGAAGGAGGCAGCAGACACCTTCGGAATACAGCAGCATCAAGGCTGAGGGCTGGGCGCACAGAGGGAGGAGGTGCCAGGAGCTGCCTCCTCGGGGCATGGTGTCCACGTTAGTAGGGACACTGGCTGGGATTGGCCTGCATGCTCTGGGAGAGCACAGCTAGAGCAGAGCACTTCGGGTGTTGGTGCAGAAGGAACAAGCAGCAGCAAACAGCAGCACACCAGAACCTGGGCCAGGGCCACTCCTCAGTCTCCAGGAAGGCACGAGCAACCCACTGGGACACACATGAGTTGAGGTGGGCAGTCTGAGGAAGTCAGACATTCAGGAGTCAAACTTCTCTGCCATCCATGGGGCTCAACCACACCTCCTTCAACAAGGTTTGAACCCCCTTCCCAAGTTTGCCCTTTTGTGGGTACTCCCCTTCAGCCCTAGGGCACCCTTCAGAGTTCTCTTTCCATCTTAACAATTGTTCTCCTATCATAGCTTAATAATCCTTTATATTAAACTTCCACTGTTTAAATTACCATGTGCTACCTGTCTTCTGATTGGACCCAGGCGGATACAGAAGCCGCAGAGGTGCACTGTTCAGATCTGTCATCAAGAGAACCTAACGTGGAAGCACAGCTGAACTGTAGCCACCAGCTGCTCCATTTTTTGTCCACCACAAGGCTCCCACTGAGGCCTTGCGCCTGCCCTGCTGTGTCGAGCCAATGACTGAGAACAGAAGGGATACCAAGGCCAAGTCATTTCTGTCCGCATAGGACTCCTCTACAGGCAACCTCTGGAGGGAGGCTCACCATCACAACCCCAAGGGCCTACGCTGTGATTTCCCTGCTGGGGCTTGCCCTGAGAGCCACGCTACAACTTTTCCCCACCACTGATGCCACTAACCCCATGGGGTCTACCAGCAGGGCTGCTTGAAGCACAGCCTGGACCGACTGCAGAACTCGTCTGCTCTGGGCCCACTTCAGTCTTGCATACTTTAGTGTCACCAAGGTGTAAGGACCAAAGGAGTACTCCTAAGTGTGGGACAGCGTTTCTCAACCTTGTTCTGTTGACATATTGGTCAGGTAATTCTTTGTTGGGGGTCGGGAGCTGTCCTGTGTATGGTAGGACATTTAGCAGCATTCCTCATGTCTGCCACTAGATGTTAGTAGTAGCATCCTCAGTTGTGACAATAAAAATGTCTCCAGGCATTGCAAAATGTCCCCTGGGGAGCAAAATTGCTCTTCCATCCCCACATGTTGAGAATCGCTGATGTTAATATGCTGCCTCCAGAACCCAGTGGCCAACAAATCTGTTTCCTTCTTTGTGAAAAGGTATCAGGAGGCAATTTGTCTTTCACTTCTGAGGGAATATCCTGACATGCCCTTGACCCTGGATCCCTAAGAACATCACAGAAGTGGCAATTCATGTCTTACCAAGGCCTCCAGGACTACAGCCACTTACTGCTCATCCTGTCAAATCAGCATGATGTCATCAATAAAACAGACCAGTGTGATGCTCTGGGGATGTTCAGGTGTCCAAATCTTTTCAGAATATAACGTGACACAGTGAAAGAGTTAAAATAACCCTGGGCCAAAGGTAAATGAATGATTCGTTCATACCATGTAAATGTGAACTGCTTCTGATCCTCTTTTGTAATTGGAATAGAAAAGAATGCATTTGCCAAATCAATGGTCACATACCATGAACCTTAGGCCTTATTAATCTGTTCTGGATAAACAGATTAACATTAATATCTGGACCTATGCTAGGTCCAGAATACCAGCTATGATTGGGGCTACTATTTGGTTGAATTTACAGTAGTCTACAGACATTCTGCAAGATCCATCTAGTTTCTGAAGGGGCCAGTCTAGTGACTCAAGCAGAAATATGCTAGAGCTCACCACCCTTGCATCCTTTAGATCTTGAGTGGTAGCACTAGCCCCCCATCTCTCCTGGGATGCAATAATATTTCTGGTTTACTCTTTCAACTGAGGGGTCGCTGAGTTTCAGAGGTTTCCACTCAGACTTTAATACCATGATAGCTTTTACCCCACAGGCCAAGTACCTAATGTGCAGGTTACTCCTACTACCATGTGTGTTAATTCCAAGCATTTACTCAGAGACTCAAGAAATGACCACTGGGAAGCACGCAGACCCTGGGAGCCACACTTTAATTTTATTACCTGATCCCTATAAACCCCTACTTTTACAGTCTAGCTATGATGATGTTTGGGACTCCAGGTATTAATGTCAGCTCAGACCCTATGTCCAAGAAGTCCTTGAAATACCTATGGATTCCTCTTACCCCAATGTAGCCATCCAAGTAAATAAGATTAAGTCCCTTTGGAGAAAGACTGGGGGAACTAATTTAGGATATCTCTGCCGTGGTATTGCAGGGTCCTTCCTCCCGGGGACCCATCCACCTCCTCAGTCAGTTGGGTCTAGATCTGAAAATTGTCACAGGATCATGAGTTTTTAGTGGGGCAATTGCCCTCATCCTCCTGCTCCTCCATTCTTGCCTTTGTCTGGTTGTAGATATTAAGCAGCACCCTTGTTACTCACCTGTCAATTTTTCCTCCAGGGGCACCATGCTCTTTTAACCATCTCCATGACTCCTGTTGGTTAAGTCCCCTTGGCTGCACCTCCAATCTTGTGTGCATTACTCTTGGTCTTGATGTGTTCTCTGGGGCCTCCCATGGAATATAATCCTCTGTTGGCTTTCTGGCCTCACATAAAATATCCATTCCAGCATGCACACATCCCTTGGCCTCTTTATTCCTTCATCTATCACCTCTCTTGGTGTGGTATAATAAAAAATATGTTGGGTCTTCGTCCCCAGTTCCTGGCACAGAGCTCCTAAAACCCTTAGAATTTCCTGAGAGACAGGAATGTCTAATTGTTTTCATTAGGAGCCCTTTGACCATACCTGAGTTTACGCCTTGTAGGGGGAGGCCCTAGATAGCTTCAGGAAGGGGGCTAGTAACCAGAGGAGCCAACCAGGTGATTGGAAGGTTGGAACTTTTGGCCCTACCTCCCTTGCCCCCCACAACCTCCAGGGAGGGGAGAGAGACTGGAGATGGGGTTCAGTCACATGGCCAATGATTTATTCAATCATGCTCATGTGATGAAACCCCATACAAAAACTCTGAGATGAGGCTCAAAGAGCTTCCTGATCAGTGAGCACATCAATGTGCTGAGTGGGTGGCATGCTTGGAGAGGGCATGGAAACCTTGCCCCAACCTCCCCAGACCTTGCTGCCCTACATATCTCTGCATCTGGTTATTCTTTGTATCCTTTATAACAAACCAGTAATTTTTTTTGTTGTTGCTCCTTCTTCTCCCCAAAGCCCCCCAGTACATAGTTGTATGCTGTAGTTGTCAATACCTCTGGTTGTGCTATGTGGGATGCTGCCTCAGCATGGCCTGACGAGTGGTGCCATGTCTGCACCCAGGATCTGAACCAGCAAATCCCTGGGCTGCTGAAGCAGATCACATGAACTTAACCACTTGGCCACAGGCCACCCCACAAACCAGTACTCTTAAGTATAGCACTTTCCTGAGTCATTCTAGCAACTTATTGAACCTAAAGGAGGGTCACAGGAACCCCCAAATTTGTAGCCAAGTTGGGCAGAAGTATGAATAGCCTGGGGACCTGGGAGTTGTGGTTGGTGTCCAAAGTCGGGGCAGTCCTATGGGACCGAGCCCCTTAACCTGTGGGCTCTCTGCTAAGTTTGGGTAGTTAGTGGATCAAACTGAGTTGTAAGACAATTGATGTTGCAACTATATGCAATAGAGGCATTTCCACTGCACTCAACATCGGCCATTGCCTTCTCCTGAGTTCGAAATAGAAGCTAACAGAAAGTTTCCTCTATCGCCTGGAGCTCTTGCTTGAGTGTTAAATCCTGTGTCCCCCAGAAATACTCCCACATCAATGAATTCTTGCTCTTCCAGGCCTACACTCTATCCCACTTGATCACGCCTCTTAAAATCCAATCCCAGGCATACTCACCCCGGCTAGGGCCTGTACATACTACCTAGTTCTCACAGCTCCTTTGGTGTATCTTTTTTTTTTTCTTTTTTTGCGGAAGATTAGCCCTGAGCTAACATCTGCTGCCAATCCTCCTCTTTTTGCTGAGGAAGGCTGGCCCTGAGCTAACATCCGTGCCTGCCCTTCTTCCTCTACTTTATATGTGGGACACCTACCACAGCATGGCTTGTCAAGCAGTGCCATGTCCGCACCTGGGATCCAAACCGGCAAACCCCAGGCCATCAAAGCAGAACGTGCACACTTACCGCTGCACCACCAGGCCGGCCCTATGGTGTATAATCTCTTCTTCCCTTATGAAGCCCAGCACATCCCGGCCTGGTTATGTTGGGACTTATCCCAAACTATTAGCCTGGCAGCCAAGAGAGCAGGTGGGTGCAGCTCCTGAGCGGACACCTGTTGCCTTGTCAGGGAGAAGCCTCAGCAAGGTCTTCCAGCGTGGGGGAAGGAGTAGTACTTACTAAGGAAGGCTGGGCCTAGAGAACCAAATCCATGAAGATTTAGTGGGATCTGCAGAACCAACATCCCCACGGGCATACATCTTGATGTCTCCATCCCATTTTAGATCCCAGATTTTGTCAGTGGCCCTGAACTTGGCATAGTGTACTTGCCGTATCTAAGCATTTAAACATCCCGGGAGCTCTGCAACTGTATCAGATCTTCGGTTTGCTCTTTAGTTTCTGCTCTGCCACTGAAGATTAGGGCCTCCACGTGAACTTCCAAAGAGACCCTGTAGCTCTCACAATTAACATTTACTACTTGTTAATCTCCCTGAGTTTCTCATTATCTCAATGCAAGATGAAGATACAACCTTGCAATATCCAGATATCTTTTTAAAATAGCTTTATTGAGATATAATTCACATACACTTCACCCGTTTAAAGTGTACAATTCAATGGTTCTAGAATATTCAGAGAATTGTGCAACTATCAATTTTAAGATATTTTCACCATCCCCAAAGAAACCCCATACCCATTAGTAGTCACACCCCATTTCCTTCCAACCCCTCAGCCCTAGGCAACCACTAATCTATTTACTGTCTTGACAGATGTGCCTACTTTGGACATTCATATAAATGGAATCATACATTATGTCGTCTTCTGTGACTGCCTCCTCTCCCTTGGCATTATGTTTTCAAGTTTCATCCATTATCTTAGTTTCCTAGGGCTGCTGCAGCAAATGACCACACCTACACAAACTTGGTGGCTTAAACAACAGAAATTTTATTCTCACAGTTCTGGAGGCCAGAATTCTGAAATCATGGTGTCTGCAAGGCTGTACTTCCTCCAAAGGCTCAGGAGAGAATCTGTTCTTGCCTCTTCCAGCTTCTGGTGGCCTCTGGCATGCCCTGGCTTGTGGCAGCATCACTCCAACCCTGCCTGTCTTCATTTGGCTTTCCTTTCCCTGTGTCTCTCGTAAGAACACACATCATTGGATTTAGAGCCCAGCCAGATAATCCAGAATGATCTCGAGATCCTTATGGACACCAGCAAAGACTCTTTTTCCAAATAAGGTCACATTCGCAGGTCCCAGGGGTGAGGACATGGACACATCTTTTGGAGGGACACCTTTCAAACCACTATATCCATGTTGCAGCATTTATCAGTACTTCATTCCTTTTGATGGCCAAATAATATTCTACTTAATGGATATGCCACGTTTGGTTTGTCCATTTCTCAGTTGATGGGCATTTACACTGTTTCCTTTTTTTTTGCTGTGAACAGTGCTGCTGGGAACCTTTGTGTGGATGTATGTTTTCAGTTCTCTTGAGTATATACTTAGAAGCGGATCTACCATCTTTAGAACATGTTCTCTCCATATCTTTCAAAGTCCATTCACCAGGAATTTTTCCAGTGTCACCACCACTTTATGCCAAGGAATCCTCATGCCCCATCTGCCACTCACAGTAGTGCTGGTTTTGGCTGTGAGTAAAGCAGTCTCAAAACCTGTTTTCTCAGACCACTGCTGGCACCACTTGTGTTAGTTGAGTCCTCGGATAAGTAGAAGCTTAGGTGGGACTAGATGTGCAAGAGATTTAGTGGGGAAATGCCTATGAAGGAAAAAGGGGAGTGTGGCAAGTGGAACATCAGTCCCCCAGATATTCATATCCTAATCCCTGGGGGCTGTGAATGGCAAGCGTGGGTATTAAGGTTGCAGAGGGAATTAGGGTTGCTAGTCAGGCGTTGCTAAAATGAACAGATTACCCTGGATTATCCAGGTGGGTCCAACGTAATCACAAGGGTCCTTTAAATGGGGAAGAGGGAGGGAGAAGTGTCAGAGTGAGGTGAGAAAGCCTCTACAGGCCATTGCTGACTTTGGAAATGAAAGGGGGCCACGACCCAGGGAATGCAGGTGGCTTCTAGAAGTTGGAAGAGGCAAGAAAATGGATTGTCTTCTAGAACTTCAGAGAGGAACTTTCTTGCTGACACTTTGACCTTAGCCCAGTGAGAATCATTTCAGACCTCTGACCTCCCAAATCCAAGTGGGTTCCTAAGAAGTCTTCAGGTAGGAAGGAGGTGAGCAAAAACCTAGCATCACCCCTCAGAACCTTGCCTGTGGGGGACCCAGTGTTAGGAGAATGAGGCATACCTCTATCTACTCTGACTCCTAAGGTCTCCTTTGTTTCATATTTATTTTCTTATTTATATTTTCTAACTTTTCAACAATACATACTGCTTTTGCATAAACAGATAGTGATTTGTTTTTAGTTAAAATAATAAAATAGCTTTAAATGTGTTAAAGAAAATTAATACAGGTAAAATATTATCTATTAAAGTATACAATATATAATTCATACATGTAAAAATACAATTATTAAATACTATGTTGCCTACAGAAGAATAACTATATCAATGGAAAACCATATAGAGGCTGAGAACTTTTAACATAGAAACTACACAAATCAAGGAGGATGATCTGGATTATTAAATAAATGGTTTGGGTAGAATCAACTAGTACTAATGAGAAGAACTTAACTACACATCTCACAACACATGTACCAAAATAAACTCCAGATTATTAAAAGTAGTGTAGTCTTTTTAATGAAACCATCAAACCATTAAATATTTTAGAAGAAAACAGAGATGAGTGGTATTATTGATGAGTGGTAAAAGATTTTTCAAACAAAAAACAACAGAAAGTTATGAAAGAAAATGTCAATACATTTGGCCACAAAAATTTGTGACCAAATAAACTTAGTATAAATGCAAATATAAAAAAAGCACTAATATGCATAAATAATAAAAATTCTTATTTGTTTACAATAAAGTAACGAAGATTCTTTTAAATGATCAAAGGACACAATCAGTTCACAAATTAACCATGAGTACTAAAAGCTTTCTGATCTTACCTGATGGGGACGGTAGGTTCAACTTCATCATCCTGCCTCAAGACAACACTTGCTCTTCAGTTCTGTCATCATTTACTTCACTGGGATCCTGATATTCTTACTACCTTACAGGTCATCACATTTACCCATTATGTGGATGACTTCATGCTGACAGCATCAGGTGCATAGCAAATGGAAGGGAGTTTGAAAGTCCCGGTAAAAATTTCTTTTCCCACTGTTATTATTTATGTCAACCCTCTTAAAAAACAGGCCAGCTTTATCTATTTAGATTTAAAGAAACATTTCCCCAAAGTTAAGCACAAATTCAAAAGATCATCTTATCACATGTAATTTATAAGATCTAATATTAAAAATATAGTCAGTTCTAACAGTGACCAAAGCGTTGGTAGATAAAATGAAATTTGTGATGTGGGGTAGTGAGAAGCACAGTCACATAGTAACATCTCATTTTTAGAAAGTGTATTTTTATATAAGCTAATAGACACATTCTTTTTACCTTTAATGTATTCCTCTAGCAACTCTTCCTTTCTTCAAATTTTTATATGAGAGGATCTGAAGAGATTTTATGACACTAAGAAGCAGCATTGAATTTAAGAACCTTAAAATCTAACGGAAGAAAAAGCATACAGAAAAGCATAAGCTTATGTGAACAAGGGGCACAGGCAAGCACATGCCTACCTGCCAACTCCTCAAATGGGGGGATCACATTTAGTTACATAATATAGTTAATCAACAGCATATGAAATCAGGTGTAAAAAAATTGAAAAAGTGAGTTTCTTTGTGCTATAACAGTATACATTATTTTCCATTAAAACTAAAAATTTTTTAAACTTTTGGCACAGCAGAGCTAATAGTGACAACATGCCACTCTGCCTGGTGGGTTCCACGATCCCTGTGCCCATGAATATTTCGCACCAGGTTTTGCATTGATTGATTCACAAATTTCGTATAATCATTCAGTCATTTCATTTTTTTGGCTGTGGTTGATGATGGCTTCTTTTTAGATAACCATGATTATTTCAAAATAATATAAAAAAGTCTCTCTTTTGTTCTTCCTGGAAATCTTTTAGCAACCAACTTCTCCAATTGCCTCTATATCTTGTCTCTTCTTCCTCCATCTTCTACCTCTGCCTCTTTCATTACCTAGTTCATAATTTCTAGGACAGTTACACATACATAATTAACATCTCCAATTTAAGAACTGGTTGGTAACATGCCCCAAGACTGTGAAGAGAGGCAAAATTTGAGGGGAGAGCCTAAAATCATTTCTGC